>NC_056732.1:515978730-516248730 GCF_019279795.1 Protopterus annectens
AAGCAAATACACCATATGAAAATATTTGCATTTTTTTATAGTGAGGCAAAATAGAACTTGTCTTGACCAGACTTTTTGCCTTTCACCAGTTATCAATGTTCTTTTTTATTTTTTGTGTATCTGAAACATATATATTCACAGGCTGGAGATGGTATGCTGAGAATCTTTCCTGTTCTTTACTGCCCACCTCACACATCTCACTGCTACTCATGCAACACACACACACACACACACACACACACACACACACACACACACACACACACACACACACACACACACACACACACACAGCTTCTTAGTACTTACCACAGTGGAGATAACAGCCGTGATCCTTCCAATCTAGGCAATAAGTGTATGCTATCAAAAGACAACATACATTTCTGTTTTGTTCCCCACATAGTTTGCTAGAGCTATTCTTTGTTATTCAAATGTCAGTGATATTTCCAAAGGAGAGCACATGGCTAATTAACATTAACCATGCCCCAGAACTACAGCATTAGCAGGCAGTGTCACCAGTGAGACCACAATCTGTACAACAGGCCAGTATGTTCATACTATTATAGCACTATGTCAGTCACTAAATCTCTCGGGCATAGCACACTGCAAAACCCTGCAAAGGACAGATTAGTTGATTGTGTCACGTCTTTCTGAAACCAGCATTACCTCTAACTTACAGGCTCATTCCCTGAAATTGAAATTTATCAACACAAATACCCTGGAACAGATGGTGTGCAAGCCAACCAGAGGATCAAACACATTGGACCTAATACTCACTAACATGGCAGAGCATTCATCTCCCCACGCCATGTCCTTATTAGTGAGGTCAGACCACAGAGTGGTCTTCCTCAAAATAAAAATCAACCCTGAAATCCCAACTAAATCTATAACAGCTAAGAACTATTCTAAAGCAAACTATGTCCTACTAAGCGACAGTTTATCAAAATTCACAGCTTCCCAAACCCTAAGTTACTTATGCAGAATTATAGGTTCATAGGTTCATAGGTTGGTACTAGGCTATCAGCCCTAGGGCCTATACAAGCCTAGCCATAACAATTCCCTGGCTATTTCTTCCCACACTATTTACTTCCCTGCACCCCTGTCTAGCAGGGTGACTGATGTGATCCCCGGGGTGAATTTCCTTTCTCCCATTTAATCCTCAAGGTTCCTTTTGAAGATGGCGAAAGAGGCACTCTGCTTGACATGTATGGGCAGTCTATTCCAGAGTCTCTGGGTCAGGAACCTATCCCTCCAGCATGTTTTGTTTATTGTGATGACAAGGTTTAGATCCCTGGAGCGTGTGGCTCTGAGGGATTGGGATTTCTTTAAGTGTAGCATGTCCAACAGCTCTGGGTTTGACATGGTCTTGTATGTTAAGCAGAGATCGCCTCTGAGAAGACGATATGCGACAGAGAATAGCTGGAGTTTTTTAAGACGGTCAGCGTAGGGCATCTGCTTTAGGCCTTATTTACAGAAACCCTGTACAAATATACAAATGGATGCATTGAGGCTGCTGTACCTATCAGAAGTAAGCCCAGATCTAACACCAAAAACAATCCCCACTGGTGGAATACTTACCTCAGCAGGGTATATAACAAAAGAAAGTCAAAACCAGAAAGAGCAACTCTCATAAAGAAAAAAACCTCTATTATTCAATTGAACAAGAGACTAAGAGGTCTAATAAAGTTCAAAAAGGACAATTACAAGGCCAGGATAGTATCCCAGGCTAAGGACAATCACAAGGCATTCTTCAGCTATGTCAGGAACCTTAAAAGTAACACTCAGCAGTGTGAAGAACTGGTGATAAATGGCGCAGCTTTCACTTGACCAGGGTGACATAGCAAATCTACTGGCTGATAAATTTATTTCTAACACCCCAGCCCTCCCAACTATACCTTGTGAAATCACTTCTGACATATCCCCCAACTATCAACAGAGAGCAGGTCCTGGTGGTGCATGCTAAGGCCAAAAACACTGCTTCAATTGGCCCTAACAATATCTCCATTTGCCTCTTAAATAGCCTAAAACATGACCTAGCAGGACCACTTGAGACACTCTTCAACTACAGCCTCAAAACAGGTTACATGTCAGGTGAATAAAGGGATGCAACGGTCATCCCTCTTCATAAGGGTGGACCATCAACTGACCCCAGGAAATACAGACTCATCAGTTTGACAACTCTAATATGCAAAGCCATGTAACAAACTATCATGGAAATGATCAAGGACATTAGCATCCTACAGACACTGGACCCATCACAGTATTGCTTTGTTAAGGAAAAGTCTTGCCTATTCAACCTGGGAGACTTCTTCAGGAGGGTCACCAAGGCTATAGATGAGAGGAAAACAGTGTATATCCCCTACCTTGACCTGGCCAAGGTGTTTGATACAATATCCCACTCAGGTATTGTTGACAAACCCTCAGAACTAGCATAGATCACTACATAGCTTGCTGCATTGCTGACTGGATCACAAATAGGATCTGAGAAGTCAGGATCATGACACCAACCCACCTGGAGACCAGTCACCTGGGCTCCATGTTGGACCAGTTCCTGTTTGTATCTATTTCTCAGAAGTCCATGTCAATGGTCTCTGGCTCACCAAATTCACAGATGACTGTAAATTAGGAGCTACCACAGATTCCTCCCCCATGGCGCCAATATCCTGTAAGAGGGTCTAACACAAACAAATGACTGGTGTCAAAGCCACAGATTAAAAATGAATGTAAAGAAATGCACTATAGTGCCCACTGGTAAATCGTCCACCCAAGCTAATTACTATGTTGATAAAAGACCCCTAAGAGTTGACCCAATAGTTAGGGATCTGTTAACATATGTAGGCAGTAATCTGGCCTTTGACCAACAAGTAGCCAAAAATGGTAAGAAAATCATTCTATGTCGCCCAGCTAATAAAAAATTGTATGGCATCCAGGTCCAAGAAAGTTATACAACCACACTACTGAGCCCTTAAAAGACACATCATTGAGTAGAATGACCCCTTTGGCATATATCCAACCAGGCACTTGCAACAGTTGGAATGTCCTCAAAGGTTTCTCCACAAGAAAATCCTGAGTATGACTACTCTGTCCTACACAGATAACCTTAAGGCCCTATCTCTGCATTCAGTCTCCTACAGGATACCGAGAGGCATTCTATGCCTAGTATGTAAGGCATCCTCACATGCAGCTGTGAGGGATCTTTTGCACATCCACAACGCAAAAAGCACCGGAAACACTAGATCCAAGGACCTGAACTTTACCTGTGACATAAACAGGACATGCTGGAAAAATCGATATGTGTCTCAAAGGATCCCTGTGCTGTGGAATAAGCTCTCCGTCTATGTGAAGCAAACGTCATCGCTGACCCTAGTGAAAAAAAAAAACTTGATCATTGGATGGGAAATCAGAAATTCTGGTCTCTGATGGACAGAGTTTGACAGTAAATAAATTAATCCCCAAATAACATACTCCACAACATAACACCTGGCTACTTCTTTACCAACATACTCCACCACATAACACCTACCTACATCTTTACTAACATAACCCACCACATAACACCTAGCTACCTCTTTACTAAAATACTCCATCACATGACACCTAGCTACCTATTTCCTAACATAACCCACCACATAACACCTAGCTAACTCTTTGCTAACATACTCCACCACATAACACCTGGCTACCTCTTTATTAACATAACCCACCACATAACACCTGGCTACCTCTTTACTAACATACTCTTCCACATAACACCTGGCTACCTCTTTACTAACATACTCCACCACATAACACCTAGCTACCTCTTTATTGACATAACCCACCACATAACACCTAGCTACCTCTTTACTAACATAACCCACCACATAACACCTAGCTACCTCTTTATTAACATAACCCACCACATAACACCTAGCTACCTCTTTACTAACATAACCCACCACATAACACCCGGCTACCTCTTTACTAACATAACTCACCACATAACATCCAGCTACCTCTTTACTAACATAACCCACCACATAACACCTGGCTACCTCTTTACTAACATACTCTACCACATAACACCTGGCTACCTCTTTACTAACATACTCCACCACATAACACCTAGCTACCTCTTTACTAACATAACCTGCCACATAACACCTAACTACCTCTTTACTAACATAACCCACCACATAACACCCGGCTACCTCTTTATTAACATAACTCACCACATAACATCCAGCTACCTCTTTACTAACATAACCCACCACATAACACCTGGCTACCTCTTTACTAACATACTCTACCACATAACACCTGGCTACCTCTTTACTAACATAACCCACCAAATAACACCTAGCTACCTCTTTACTAACATACTCTACCACATAACACCCGGATACCTCTTTACTAACATAACCTACCACATAACACCTAGCTACCTCTTTACTAACATACTCCACCACATAACACCTAGCTACCTCTTTACTAACATAACCCACCACATAACACCTGGCTACCTCTTTATTAACATAACCCACCACATAATACCCGGCTACCTCTTTACTAACATAACCCACCACATAACATCTGGCTACCTCTTTACTAACATAGCCCACCACATAACACCTGGCTACCTCTTTACTAACATAACCCACCAAATAACACCTAGCTATCTCTTAACTAACATACTATACCGCATAACACCTGGCTACCTCTTTACTAACATAACTCACTACATAACACCTAGCGACCTCTTTACTAACATAACCCACCACATAACACCTAGCTACCTCTTTACTAACATAACCCACCATATAAGCGTCCAAGGAACTCAGGGACAAAACTGGGCTGTGTTGCACGGGTAGGCTTGTAAAGACCTTAGCTGTCATTTGCCTAGTATAAAACTATGAACTTATGAACCTGAATTCCAAGGAATAAGTTTGTAAATGTTACTCTGCTAAGATGGTATTATGAAATGAACCTTGAAAGAAACAAGTGAGGACATAGAGACCACTGAAGAAAACTTCCATGCAGTATAGATCAGCAGGAGTATGTTCATATGTGGCTAAGGTAATATTGCTGTCCAGCTAGGTGTCAAAAGAAATGTATCAAAATTGTTGATACAATTACCTTTAAATACATGGCAATGCATCTGACACAATCCCATAGAAAGAAAGAAATAATTTCAAATGTTTAAGTCTGGGATCCAGGCTAACAGAAAATAAAAGAAATTAGAGTTTACTTAAAATGACCAGTTGTTTAATACTACAATCCCTTTTTATAATACTTTAGTGATAGTGGGATGGGAATGGACTCTGAGTTTTTCTAAATGAGATGTTAAACAAGCAATAAGGCCTGACAAGGTGGGTGTTATAGGTTCATAGCTTTGTAGGTCTCTACTAGGGTAATGGCCACCATGCCTTTTTAAGCCTAGCCATACATCCCAAATCTCTGACAAGTTCTGGTGCCATTGGTAGTGTAAGCACAGGCTTGGGAGATGAAACATTTATAAACAGGTGCCTGTGAGCTGAACCATTTACAGGCTGCCTGTGTTCATTAGAACATAGGTGCAAAAGCAGGGGTGAATTTCCATTTCCCCATTTAGTCGTCTGGGTTACATATGAATTGGATTAGGAAGGAACTCTGCTTCACATAGATGGTGAGCCTGCATTAGAGAAGGGGTAGTCTCTGAGATACATACCTGTCTCTAGAAGGACCTATTTATATCACAGGCAAGGTTTAAGTCTTTAGAGTGGGTAATTCTGGTGCTGTTTGTTTTGCTGATATGCATCAAAGTGGGGTCTGACATCTCTCTCTACAGTCTGTAGGAGATAGACTAAACGGATAGTGTTTTTGAGACAGTTGCATAGGACATATTATTTACACCCTGTATTCTTTTAGTACCTCTGTGGGTATTGCATTCTTACTTCTCAACCTTTTTGAATGAGAAATCTGGACAAAGTCAAAAATAATGCAGTGACAAAGGACCAAAATCAGAGACAAATTTTAGATACAGCTCTTATAAACTTAGAAAGTTACTATAATAATACATTTTGCATTGGCATGCATTATCTGAAGGCTATATCTGACACTCAAATGTCTTCATTATTTAGTGACTTCAATCCTCAATGATTTGCTAGAAAACCACAAATTTTATGAGGAACAGACAAAATATGAAGCAAAAATGTGAACATTCTATGAAAAGCTGGGTAGTTGAGAGGTATGATTCTAATTGTTGAATGTGCTTGATTAGATAAATAACAAAGAGTCATTTTACTCAATGGGTGGGTCTGATGAGTGCTGGATACAGTGGAACAATGACTTCCTTGGACCCAGATGCCATACCTTTGTTTATAAGTTGCACAACATAAAATTATTTCCTCACTGCCATAGACAAGTGATGGACCAAGGCTAGATTAATGTCTACATGTGTCCCCAAGACCCTGAATACTGGGTCAGCTCTTAAGGATATGCTGTCAAATGGTAGTTACCAGGGGTGGCTGATTTCTCAAAGGATGCTGCTATGTATTTCTTGGCATTTAGTTTTAGTCCTTGGC
The DNA here is from genome assembly GCF_019279795.1 of Protopterus annectens. Taxonomy (NCBI): domain Eukaryota; kingdom Metazoa; phylum Chordata; order Ceratodontiformes; family Protopteridae; genus Protopterus; species Protopterus annectens. Next base: position 515,985,273 of record NC_056732.1, read on the forward strand.
TCTGACACCAGTTATTTGTCTGTGTCAGACCTTCTTGGAGAACATTAGTGTCAGTGGAGGACTGTATGACTGCTCTTAATTTGCAGTTGCCTGAAAATCTGGTTAGCCAGAGGCTCTTAATGTTGGCCTTATATTCAGAGAAGTAGAAGCCAAAAAGGAGCAGTCCCAGGACCGATTTCTGAGGGACTCTGCTAATGACTGGCCTCTTTTACAGGTGGACCCCCTCAATTCTAACTTCCTGGATCCTGGCTGTGAGCCAGCTGGCTATTCACTCTGTGACATAAGGGCTTATACCTAACCTACTGAGTCTGTCAACAAATGCCTGAGTGAGGTATTGTGTCAAATGCCTTGACCAGGTGAAGGTAGGCAATGTGAACCATTTTCTCCTCATCCTTTGCTTTTGTGACTTCTCAAAGATGTCCAGCATGTTGAGTAGGCATGACCTGGCCTTGACAATACAAACTGAGCTGAGTCCAGTGTCTGGAGGTTTCCTATGTTACTATTGATCATTTCCTTGATCATTATTTCTATGGCTTTAAATGTGACACTAGTTAGACCTATGGGTCTGTATTTTCCAGGGTCCATAAATGGTTTGCTTCTGTACAGAGGGATGAAAGCTGACGTTCTCTATTTATGAGGCATGAAGCCTGCTTAGAGGCTACAGTTAAATAGTGATTGTAGAGGTGCTGACGGATCATGTTTCATGCTATTTAGAAAGTAGCTTGTGATATTGTTTGGGACCATCGATTCAGTGTTCTTAGCGTTAGACAGAGAGCATTGAGATATAGTGATAGTTTGGGAAGTTATATTTGATGGTATTTCTTAAGGGGTCGTTTTAGGAGAGAGGGGTTAAGTTAGAGCTGAATTGGTCTGCCAGTAGGTTTACTATATCTTCTGGCTCAGTGTAGGTGACTCCATTAACACAGAGCTCTGCACACAACTGTGTAGTGCCTTTGAGGTTGCAGACATAGCTAAAAAATGCTTTGTGGTTGTTCTTGGCCTGGGAGGGCAGATTTATCTCAGATTTGGCTTTGGTAGACTGTATTTGCCCTCTAAGTTGTTTGTGTAGTTTGACAAGGGAGCTTTTATCCTGCTGGGTGCTACACTTCCTTTTTTTGCCATGATTTTCTTCCTTCTGTTAGACAGCCTATTGATGCTGTTATTCCACCAGGGTTGTTTGTTTTTTGATTTAATTCTGTACTTATTCCTAGCAGGTACAGCTGCCTATATCCAGCTATTATAATGCTTGTATAGCATTTGTATGAACAGTTTTGTGTAGGCAGCAGTGTTATCAGAGTTTCAGGAAGCCTGAAACTTTTACCAACTTATCACTTAACAGTAGGAAGTTAGCCTTTGAGTACTTCCTGAGCATTCCAGCTTTAGCTTTTTTACTTCAAAGGCGACCTGATTCAGTATGTTTGCACACTGGTCGAAGTGCTAACAGTCTGGTTTAGGAAGTTTGTATTTACAAATTCCAGGTATCTTTGTGTCTGCATATTTGGTGTCATATATGATTCCCAGTTGATAGTGGGGTAATTATTGGTGTCATACATGATTCCCAGTTGATAATGGGGTAATTAAAGTCACCTATGAATATGGTATTGGGTTGGATGTTGAGTGGATCCAGTAAGCTTAAATATGTGTTGTGAGTTTCCTGGGTCATACAGGGGGACCTAAAGCTTACAGGAAAGTGGTATGAGATTTTACCTGTGGTGATTAAAATGTGGTGAAGCTCTAGTGCATCATCTTATCTGACCCAACTTGAGGCAGATCCTCCATTTTTGATCCCTGCCTGTGTAGTAACTGGTCTAAATGTGTGAAATGCATTGCAGTGTTGCTCTCCATAGTTTTGAACCATATCTGACTGCACAGTCATTAGCATTCTCTATGGTGAGAAGAGAGTGTAGGGAGTAAAGTTTCTTGTTTAGACTCCTAGCATTGAGCAATAACACCTTTAAATCATTTTGATTTTGATTTGCTATGTCGGAAGGATTGTCAGGTTGGCATTGCCTAAAACAGGCACTATGAGAAAGAACAATGTTTTAGCTAATATTCAAAAGCTTATAGGGGAGAGGTGTAGACCAACCCTGGACTATGGCTGAGCTATACAAGTACTTTTGGTCCAGTGACCTCAGTGCGTGTGTGTAATATGGTGGATCCCGGCCTCTGATAAGCAAATGACTGTGACTTTCTTGTTACACAGCCTGGGGAGTGGGATATCAGTGTGTTTCATAATTTAGTCTCCAATGTTAGGAATGTTGAGAGGTGTGGTGGCTTGTCGTATGGGCTTAGATGTAGAGGCTCCATAAGATGTGGTGTTATATGTTGATGTGGGTTTTTTTTTGAAAGAGGGCATTTGCGGCTGCCAAGGGCATTTGGTATGTGTTTCATATAAGAGGTCTTTGGGATTTAGGAAGGTTACATTTAAGTGCCTCAGCATATATGAGTCTATGTGTCTGGTTCATGTGAGAGCTTTGCTTCCTCTGACATTGTGTAACTACATCTCACATAACTTATCATTTTGTTTGAGAATTAGCTGTACAGGGGATGTAATACCCACCCAGGGACATTGAGAGGCCTCATGCCACAGCAGAGGGCCTGTACATACCATGTAAGGGTATTATTTCTCAAATAATGCCCACCATGGAGTACATTATTGCACTTAGATAATGGGCTCTATGTTAAATTGTTTCATAGCTGCCTTTTTATTAGCATATGCTTTTTTATATTCTTGATGTAAAATAGTTTGCTTAGTATTTCAAAGTTGCTGCAGCATATGTAATTGTTCTTCAAGGAAGTATTTTACATCCAAAATATGTTATATAAATATTTAATGTCAGCACTAACATACACTCACACACACACACACACACACACACACACACACACACACACACACACACACACACAAAGTCATACTTATACACATAAAGTGGCAGACACACACATACACACACACACACGCACACACGCACACACACACACACACACACACACACACACACACACACACACACACACTAACACACATTCTTGAGTGAATACACCTAACCTGTCATTGTGATTAAATGAATTAAATAAAATCACAGAGAGCAAAGCATTGTAGCCCCCACCCTCCAGCTATGCCAAACTTTGCAGAACATGTGTTGTCTGATGAAGCAATGCAATCATGAAAGCACTCTCAATAAACTTATTTGTTGTTTATAGTTTGCCCTTTTTGCTGTGTTACAGTGGTGAAGTGTTTTGCTCATATAATATATATTTTTATTTCTTTTTGGCACTGTCAGTTGCAGCGGGAAGTGTTTGGTTTGTTTTATTACAAAAACAGGTGACGTACTTGTGAAATGCACCAGGGTCATTTGACCTTACAAACAGCTTGAAGGTTACTCTTTGCTGAGTAAAAGCATATTGCAAAATCTCTTTCCGAATTATTGCTAGATGAATAGTCTTTGAAAAGGTAGAGCATGTCTACACATCTGTGGAGTTCTATCTTTCATAAAAAGGAAATAAAATGTACCTTAATTAAACATCATTGTTCACGTTTCAAAATATTTTCTCCTAGTTTTTATTTTTCCTTATAACATACACGGTGCCTCTTTGAACCATCTTTATTTCTTCAAAGAATACAAACAGAAATTAAAATAATTTAAAAAATGCTATTTGTTCACCTGGTAAGCTCACTAGACAAATTAGCCATTTTCAGGGGTGACCCAGAAGCACTGTCTGGTGAAATTGATTTATTTATTGACATTTGATTTCTGGTAAAGTCTGACTGGGAAGGTGCCCATTTTTAGCAGAGGCCCAGTAAGAAAAGTTCCAAAGTATTACAAAAACATTTTAAGCACAATAATTTTACATTCTTCTAAAATAATACAAAACATCTACAGTTTACAAAAAATAGACTAAATCAGACATAATGTGAAAACATTGGTTAAGAATAGATAAAAGTTATATGACAATGATTTCATATTTAGAAACAATTTGGCCAGTTTATAGAGAAATTAAAGGTAAGTTAGTATAATAGAAACAGGAACTGCAGTATGAAGTGAGAAAAAAACAGGCTTAAGGCATATTTAGAAAGAGAGTCAGGAAAGAGAAACTGACTGAGGTAAGGAAGTGAGTGAAGAAGGGAGAGTAGGGAGGTGTAAGGCATGAATAAGTACTTGTGCATATTTAGGGATTTAGTTTATCCTGGAGTTGAGCAAGAAAAGAACCAGATTTTGGCTATTAAGTCTTCCAGAATGGTTTTAAAGGACTGGAGGGAGGGTATTGACCTGATGCATACAAGTGACGAATTCCAGACCATGCCCAGCAGATTTGTTAGGTCTGTGGACAGAGATGAGTTTTTGGTCACTGGATCATAATAACCGATTGGGAACATAGTTATATAGGATGGTGTTTAGTGCTGGAGAAACAAATGGATTCTGTATAATTTTATACATGCTAAGAAGATGTGTATATGTTAGTCGATAGGGTAATTCTAACCAATTAAGGCTTTTCAATGTTCTACAGTGGTAGATTGTAAAACACGTATTTCCTGCAAATTTAGCCACTTTTTGTAGCACTGTTAAGTTTAAATTTTGTGATGCCTGGAGGTTAGTAAGTATGAGAACACCATGAAATAATGGGGAGAGGAGGTAAGGATTGGCAAGTATAGTTTTAGATGCATTGGCGAGAACATTTTTGGCTCTGTAAAAAATCTTTAGTTTTTGATTAATTTTTATGCAGTTTTATATATGCAGGTCGAATTTAAGATTAAAATCTACTATCACCAGTAATAATTTGGTTTTATTATTGAGAGAGAGAACTTTACATTTTGTTTTTTCATGAAAGAGGGATTTGGAGGAACAAAATTGTTTTTTTTTGTTTGTGGGGGAGTTCAGCATGAGTTGTAATCTACAAAGCCTTGTTTTAGTGGCTGAAAAAGCTGCCTGAGTAATTTTTTGGAAATGTGCCAGGTTGTCAGATGTGCATATGTGCGTGGAGTCATTTGCATGTTATATTAAGGAGGTCTGTTGTTTAGATGTGTAGAGAGTCTTAGTGAGAATGTTAAAGAGGAGGCGAACAAGGATACATCCTTGTGGTACACTGGTAATGACCGGGAGGTATGGAGAGAGGGTGGAGTGCCATTTTATTGACTGATACCTATTGGGCAGGTAGCTTTTGAGTGATAGAAGGGTGGGCTGAAACAGACCTAGTCAGAACATTTGGAGTAGAAGTTTGTTGTGACAAACTATGTCAATGGCTTTAGACAATTCTAGAGATAAGCTTTTGATATTGTTTCCCATCCTCTCCGACTATCCAAACTTGCAAATCTCAATATGTGTCCTCCTCCCTTGCCTGGTTCACCAGTTACTTATCTTGTAGGCAACAATTAGTCAAATGACTCTTTTCTTCCTCTCCTTTCTTACCTGTCCCAACACGGGTCCCACAAGGCTCCCTCCTAGGTCCTCTCCTATTTAATATTTTCACCAATGATCTTTATACAGCTTGCAAAACATCTTCCCTCATCCAATATGCAGACGATTCAACACTAATCTCTATCTACAGCAACATCTTTGAACTCCATGTCCTCACTCAACAGGTCTTCCTATCCACAGAACACTGGTTATCAACCAACCTACTCATTCTCAACCCCCCAAAAAACAATCTCCTACCACTCAGTCACTAGCTCATCACAAATCCTCCTTTGCTATTACTTCCTCAGATAACACTACTATTAAACCACAATCCCACACCAAACTTCTAGGGGTCATTATGGATGATGAACTAAAATTCAACTTGCACATTTTACAGTGCATAAAAAAAAACAACCAAAAGCTTGGCTTACTATACCGCAACAGAAAATTCTTAACTAGCAACTCTAGACTCACCCTTGCTCAAGCTCTTCTCTTCCCTTCCCTACTTTACACAGCCCCAGTGCTCACCAATATTCACACTACAACCTTAAACAAACTCAAACAAACCTATCATAGCAAGATTTATCACTAACTCTCCCTATAATACTCATCACTGCCTAGCTCTAAACTCTCTACAATGGCTTGAATTCCCCCATTTATTGCTGTTATCACAACTTCAAATGTTACATACCATTCTCTATAAACCTTGTGTGCCCTGCTCTCTCTTCCTTCATTTCTATCTGTTCCCCACCTCGTACCCTTTGCACATCAAACCAAGAACTACTACATATATATTATCAACAAAAATCAGTGGGTAAACTCCTACATAAGTACTCGGTAGCCCAAATATGGAACAAACTTCCTAGAGACTTATGATGTACCTTACACCCATCCCACTTCAAAGAGAAACTCAAACTTCATCTACTTAACTCCAAAACCTGCTCTTGTCAAGCCCCAACTTAACTCCCTTTCCCTCGTCTCCTTTTCTCCCCCCATGCACATGGCTTTTCCCCCACAGAGTATGGTTACTAGTCCTAGCTCTTTAAACACAACTGTTGAATTTTAAACTTGCTGTAAATATGTATATATTTTTGTTACTCTGCATAATTTTTGGCTAGATTTTTTTCCTTGTTAATGCATTTTAAGCAATTGTTTCCTTTAGGTTTATGTATTTTACCATTTGCAAATATGTTGTTTAATTATTCTGTAAACTGTATTTTTGTCTTGGAGCTTTTCTCCTCGGGTCTCCACTGAAAATGGGCCACAAGCCCAGATAGACAAACCCGGTTAACAAATGTCAATAAATAAATAAATAAATAAATAAAGGGGGAGATTAGTGTGCCATTATCTCTAACTTTATTGCCAGTATGTATAAAGGTTAGAAGTGCAGTGTTAGTATTATGGGAGGGATGGGATGTATTGTGCGGATGATAGGAATTCTTCCTGCAGGCGATAGTTTAACAGTTATTTTTGAAAACATTTTTCAAGTATTTTGGATAGGGAGGAAGATTGCCGTTGGTCTAAAGTTAGTAATGTTTGTTTAATTTCTTTCTTTGTGCAGAGGGATAATGTGTACTTTTTTTAATAGAGAAGAAACGTGATTCCAGGATTGACCTATTTATGAGGATTGAGACAGGACAGGCAATGCTATTAGCTGCTATTTTAAAGTACTCGCTTGGAAGGATATTGGCAATAGAGCATGGTTTGAGTTTGTTAAAGAGCAGTTTTATATAGGATGTGGTTTGAAGGTGAAAGTGGATGTGGTGATATGTTGTTATTGGGCAGGGTTGGGTTTGGATGTTGGGGAATCCTTTGTTAGGGATGCTATACTATCCATAAAATAAGAGTTGAATTCTATTGCAGTTTTGAGTGGTAAGTTATTGGGAGAGGGGGTAGGGTTTAATTTTTAGCTGGGATGTATGAATTCTTTAATAGCTGCCCAGAATTTTTAGGGTTGTGTTTCCTATTGCTCTGAGTATAGTTTTTGTACTTTATTTATTTGCTTCTTAGTATGCTTGCAGGGAATTCTGAAGTTTCGAGATATTGTGGTATTTTATATTTTATCCATTCTTTCCATACATTTTCTCTATCCTGTATTAACATTAGCATTCTGCTCTTTTTTGTATAGCCAATCTGTATTATCTGTTTTTAGTCTATTCCTTCTAGGAGGCACAAGACTATTTAGGATTTTTAGGAAAGTTGTACTGAATTCATTTATAGCATCATCTAAGGGGAGAATATTTAGGATGTTTCAGTTAATAGATGACAGGATAGTAATGAATATTTCTGGGTTAAATTTGGACAGGTTGCGTGTTGTTTTATAAACGTACTGTGGATGTGTAAGATGCTTGATTGTACAGATTAGGAGATGGTTGCGGAGAGAGTCTGACATTGTACCTGTGGTCATGAATTTGCTAGGGTTTGATACCAGGATCCAGTCTATGATGAAATTTGATATCTTGCTATAATGTGTAGGGCTATTAGTTAGTTGTTTGAAACCATATAAGCTCACACAAGATATAGGGGAGTTAGAGGTTATGTTCAAACAATTGATATTAATATCACCTAGTAGTATTTTTTCTTGTTGAATTATTAGGGATATCCAATGCAGTATATCTTCCAGTGTAGCTGTATTGCTGCTAGGAGGGATGTAAAAGACAGTAGTGTATATTTGTTTGTATTTGTTTTATTTTCAGGAAAGTAATAAGAAGCTGGGTTGAGTTTTGGTATTGATGTGTTGTAGGGGAAAATGTAGTTGTTGAGAAAAATTAAAGCAATGCCTCCACCTTTCCTCTTTATATGGTCGGTACAGATGATATTATAGTTGGCGGGTATAATGTTGGAGTTGTTTATACTGGGTTTAAGCCAAGTTTCAGTTATTGTGGGAATATCAGGCTTGTGTTGGCTAATCCAGACAAGTAGTTCAGTAGTTTTATATCTTATGTTTCTAATATTTATGGCAGGGGCTGATTGTTGTGGGATTAGAGTAGTGTATGGAAAGAATTGTCTTGATGTTGGTTGTGATAGGTGGGAAAAGGCTTAGGATGAATGCTTCCTCCTTGTAGGAGTTTTGCATATTGCATTATTAATGATTTTTCTCTACTGAAAGAGTATTATTCCACTTAATTTTATTTTGATTTCAGTTGAAATGGAACGAATCAGTCTATATTTGTGCAAAGCTGAGGGATATCATTAAACAGGTTTGGTGCAATATATGGAGAGTATAGGGAACAGGTATAGACAGGTGGTTGGGAAAGAGTTGCGGAGATGTTGAAATGTATTACTGAGTCTTGGTATGATGAGATATGGCTCATTAGGAAAAGAAGACTAGAGGATAAGCTAAAAAATAACATGGTGAAGCAAAGGGATCTGCAATTTACTGATGGCAGATAGCGAGGAAGTAGGAGTCAAGAAGAAGGCAAGAAACTGCAGGGCTGTAGGATATTTAGTGGTGGTGGAGTATGAAAGCTGGTAGAAGGTAAGTAGGAAGGAACCATTTTCTATGAAGGAAGAGAGTTAGGTTGCCCAGGTGTCTTCTCTTACATTTCTCAAATATGAGAAATAGTGGAGTATGAAAGGACAGAGTACGAGGATGAAGTTAAGATAGGAAGTAGTGAGAGACTTGCTCAGAGTCACACCGTAGGCAAATGAAGGTGAAATAAATCAAATCATGAACTATAGTGTAGAGGCACATATACTTTGTATATGTATGTGGTTCAAGCTCCTCGTGAACAGTGTATGCATATATATAATTCTGCAACACTAATATGTATTATTTTTCAATCCAGTTAAAGTTAACACTGCACATTTTAGTCTTACAATATTATGAGTTTTATTAGTGCCACTGCAAAAGTATTAAGTCATGCTTGTATTGTATTTCAATATGCACAAAGAAGGGAACTGATTACAGAATGTGCTGAGGTAAATTTTGAAAACTAACAAAGTTTTATATATATTTAAGGACAGTTTTCCTTCCAGTAGCTAGTGCATTTGAGAAAATTTGCCCCAGGATTCAATAAAGTCCATGTAGGCTCCGTGTAGAGCCTACAAGGAATGTATCCATGTACAATGCCACAGTTCCCCCTCGGCAATGCACCATACATATCAATTATGGTGCACGCCTAAGGGAGGTCACAGCAACATGGACAGCCACATACCTTTGGCCTGTTATCCTTGGCTAAAAGGTATACAAGACATTTTATTTCATTAAATTGCATTATTATTATTTTTTTACATTTATGTGCTTATTTGCACAGTGCCTACATATACAACAGACATCTGCTAGACATCTAAAAATAGAAACCAGATGCATTCCATGTTAATAATTTTTTTATGTGCTTGTTTGTGCGATGCAGCACATTGCTTACCTAGCTGTAGAGAGATGCACTTAAGCAGTAGACCTCCAGTAGACAGCTAAAAATAGAAACCAGATGTATTCAATTGTTGTAGATATGCTGTGCTTAGCAACATGCAAACCCAAGCTTTGCTACACTTACATTCCCCTTCGCAGTATATCTTAAGATATTTGATATCCCTTCACTATCCTACTGGCTAGATAGGTTCAGCCATGATCTACAGTGTAGTAGGTCCTGGGTTCGAGTCAATAGTGCTTTTTACATATAATGCTGTGAAACTCTGTCAAGTGACTGAAACATTGGTTGACTTTAAATTAAATAATTGCTACATTTAGAAAGAGTTGCATAATGCTAAGCAGCACTTAAACAGGGTCAAAGGTCTTTTCCAGTTTGCGCATTGCTAAGCTTCACTTAAACATGGTTTGTGCCAGTTTGTGCAATGTTAAACAACATGGCGCATTTTTGAAAGTACGACATGCAAGGGTGAGAATGGAGCATATTTAAAGGCCAGTAGACAAGAATTTCACATCATTCCTTAGAGCCTGACCTTCACTGTGAGTATGGCTGCTGGTGCAGGTGATGGAGTGCACTTTAGGGTACAAAAGTGAGGTGTACAGTAGTTTAGGATTTTCACTGGACTCCTTGTATGATACCATGAACCCTGGCTGCTGCAGGGATGACTACCAGGGCTTAGAGTGTAAGTCTGAGGCCTGGGATAGTTTGGCTAGGTGCCTAACCAGTGCATCTGGTAACCCCCACACTGGTGAGCAGTGTCATCACCACTATGTCGATCTGTATCATAGGAAGAGGAGAACCTTGGACACCTGGAACAAGAAGCTAGGGATGGGTACGCTTCACAGATATGTAAGTATGTTTTTCAGTAATTCATAAATATACAAGCTGAATCTGTACAAAACTGGTATGCATAATTGTTTTCTTCTCTTACACAGCTGCAGAAGAGAAGGCTCGCATTGAACAGCCCCAAGCAAGGCATTTGGACAGCATGAGACAAACACATGGTATATAAGAAAATCAATAAATTAATAACTTAATACAATAAAGTAATACAGATATTGCAGTCTTAACAGTCAGATATAAAATACCTGGGCCATCCTACATCTTTATTAATGTGGCAGTACATATCTAAAATGGTAAATCTAGTAAGCATGCAATACTGTGTAACATAGCTTTCAACCATCAGTTAATGTTGTTGTCTACCCAGATTAAGAGTCACTGTTGTGGTCTGCTCATTGTCTGAAATATGCTGTAGATTGCACTAAATAAAAGAACAGCTTAAACGAGTAAGTTAACAGACGTCATAGACAGCTATCCATGTGTGTAATGCCAGATTTGAAGCAACATTAACCAAAAAAGTAAAAAGGATATGATGGTCTGATAATTTAAGTTTTTCAAATAAAATGTTTAGTATTCCTGTAGTCACTGCTTGTGGGTTCTTATTTGACACCAGCCAACTGATAAATGTGAAGTAGTAAATAATGTTTCAATGTATATTATAAATAAATGTAGTGCAATACCCAGATTAAGGGTCAAGCTTGTGTTCTGCTCATTTTGTCTGATATATGCTGTAGGTTGCAGTCAATTAACGATTAGGGTAAATGTGTAAGGTAATGGAACTGTTACACAGCTATGCATGTGTGTAAATACATGATTTGACACAAAATGAATTAATAAAAGTTTTAAAGGAGATGGTGGTCTGATAATTTACTTTTTAAAATAAAATGTTCAGTATTCCTGTAGTCACTGACTGTGGGTTCTAATCTGGCACCAGCCAACTGAGAATGCCCAGCTGTCTAGTGTAATCAGTGTAGATGAACATACCTCTCTCTCAACTGTCATGATTTTTGCAGAATCTAATGAATATTGCCCCGTATGTCTGGTCTGTTGATTTGCAGATATATCACCTTATTTGAAATGCAATTTAATGGCAAATCTGTCATTAGAACACCTTACTACTATTGTATGAGCACACTATGTAAAAATGTTCCCTGCCATTGTGCCTTTGGACCACCATTATGTATGGCTTGGCCCATTATGTCCCATGCTAATAGATTATGAGCTATGTACATGGAACATCATATATACAATTTGTATTTATTTTATTTTACATTTATTTTTGTTTTACATTTGTTGACCGGGACAGTCCGAGTGTATACATGTCCATTTTCAGTGGAGGCCTGGGGAGAAAAGCTCCATGATAATAATACACATTGAACATTTAGTAAATGCTAGTTTCAAGCAGATTACAGTCATAAGCAATACCAGCAATTAGAACATATTATAACTTATTATAAAACACTTTACAAAACATAATATTATTTTCAAAGTTATATATACATAACATTACATTCAGGTTTAAGACACATTGAGCAGCAGTTATACATTTGACCCTGAAATGGTGTGGTAGAAAAAGTTAGAAGTAGTTGAAGGTAAGGCACCTAAGTAATAGAGAGGTCACTAGTCGGGGTTAGTGCAAGGACATAACCAATGAGTTTTGAAGTATTTCTTGAGTTTGTTTTTGAATTGAGTTAGTGAGGGTTCTAGGGTCAAGTCAGCTGGAAGTCTGTTCCATTTTTTTCCAACAAAGTTGGCAAACAGAGAGTCCTTGTATGTTTGAACTAGGAGTCTAGTGGATGATCACAGTGGCCAGGTGCTGATGTAGGGGCTGATAATATCTTTTAGTGCAGGTGTATTTTCTGGTTGGTAAAGGACTTTATGTGCCACTATTAGCTGGTTGAACTGCAGTAGGCTAGGCAATTCAAGCCATCCTAGGCGATGTAGGTTGTGACAGTGGTGTGTCCGGTAGGCTGTGCCAGTAGCAAATCTGGCAATGTGGTTATAGCAGGATGATAGTTTATTAAGATCTGTTTTGGTTAAGTTGGAGAATAGAGGTGAGGTGTAGAGAAGAGTTGATAGTACATGGGAATGGGCAATTGCAGTTCTAGGAAGTGGAGTAAGGAAAGGTTTGATTTTGTAAAGAGAGACAAGTTTTTTATTAATGGTTTTTATAGTTTGATTTATATGCACATCAAACTTCAGGTTATCAACTATGACACCCAGTAGTTTAGTTTGGGCTTCTGGGGAGATGATAGTGCCATTGTTAGCGATTATGTTGAAAGATGGCAGGGGGGGTCCTGGGTGTGGGGGAGAAGAGAGGCAGCTTAGTTTTGTGGGGTTTAGGATTAGATGTTGATTGGAGAGCCATTTTTCTACTGTACTGAAGGTATTTTGCGTTAATGTGAATAAAGTAGCTGGTGAGGTGTCAGAACAAATCAAGGTGGAGCCATCTGCATATTGAATGCAGGTAGCATCTGGGATGACTGAATGAAGGTAGTTGATAAAGATGGAGAAAAGAAGAGGTCCTAATATCAAGCCCTGGGGGACTCCTAATGTGATGGGTAGGTGAAATGATAGCTTGTCCTGCCATAGAACTGCATGTTGCCTGCCCTGCAGGTAGGATTGAAACCACTGGAGTGCATGGTTGTTTAAGGAGGATAAGCATTTTGTGTTCAAACATGTCTAAAGCCTTGGATAGATCTAGAAAGAGTGCTGAGAATAGTTTGTTATTATTATGGATGTGGTTAATGACGTTAGAGAAAGAGAGGAGGGCAAAAGTAGTGCTGAGGTGTGGCTTAAAGCCATGCTGAAAGTTGGACAACAGCTTGCTCTGTGTGTGGTAGTGTGTGAGCTGTATGTCTACACACTTCTCCATAATTTTAGCTAGAGGTGACAGAATAGCTATGGGTCTAAAGTTTGACAGTTCAGTGGAACCACCTCCTTTATGGAAAGATATGACATGGGAGATTTTCCATATAGTGGGTACAGTAGCTTCAGATATTGCTCTGTATACACAATATAAGCAGTCAGTGTTCTCACAAGTGAAATCTAATATATCTGGGTGTATGTAGTTGTATTCTGTGTAGTTATATTATCTGTTGAGTTACTAATGTTCTTCTTTTTTCTCTCACCCCACCCCTTCTCTTTTTTTTATTTATTAATTCTATTTATTATTATTATCATTTGATATTAATATATTATTGGTAATTACCTATTATGTTGGCCTTATGTATAATTTAACATTGCATTGCTGTTAATAAACTTTCATTTACATTTTTTATTATTGTGTTCCTCATTTTGTTATTTTCAATATATTTACATTACTCATTATTGTTTTCTCTTATGTTAATTACATTTGTTTTGTCTATGTGCATTTTTTCCTTATGTTTATATTTCATTTGCCACAGCTCGACAAGGTAGGCTGGTTTCCCGGTGATCAACCTACCTTGCTCCCCTGCCGAGGCACCGGGGCCCAACACATCTGGGCCGTAGCCTGGTGGCAGCCTCTGCTGCCCCTGCACTACCTGCTCCATCAGATAGTTCTGCCTCACAGGCTGGGGGTGGTCCCCCTCTGTCAGTGGAGGTTGAGGGGGTGCTTTTGTCACCCAAGCCCAACTACCAGGCATTGTGTGCAGGCTTGTGCACCAAACTATTGGTACCTGCCTACACTGGATGCTGTCCATCTTGGTAGGGCAGTCTCACCACAGTCACCATCATCAAACAGGAGCAATGAAGGTGCAGTGCTAACAGTCCCATGGGTGAGGACTTGAGTCACACTGCAACCATGTCTGATGTTCATGGGACTGGGATTCCACAGCATCCTCCCCAACCAAGACATTTATCCCCCTATTATGTCACACACCAACCCTGTCTGCTAACTTGTCTGTCTGCAAAAGTTTCCTCACCTCCCCAGCTTACCTTCTGCACACATAACTATGTCCCTTCCACAATATTCCACTCTCTGCTTAACAAAAAAAAAAATGGGCACCTAACCCAAAAAAAAAATACCGGCCCCATACATAGCTCTCCATTTCACATGTGTCCACTGGACACTCTCATTTTGGTCCAATTGGCTTGTCAACGCACTTATGTTGTCACCCCTGTCTCTGGTGGTGACCTCCCAAATTCCGCTAAAAACCTGTTAAAGTGCACAGTTGTTGTTGAAGAAATAGATGGCTATGGTTCTTTCCTCCACTCTTCCTGCACATACCTACCTGCCTTTCACTATGTTTTTCCCCCTGCTTGCACCCCATTTCATCAATGTACTGTCTCCTTAATTTGTCTTTTCTTTATAGAATTTTTGCATGATGCTGAGCTATGCGTAACATCGCTAAGCTACGCTAAATAGTGATATATTAATATATCTATTTGAAAACATACTAATCACATTAAAAAATTACACCTGCACCCTATTTCAAACCCTGTACCATTGTACCTAAAGAGCAGTGCATCAACCCGCCAAGCCACATAGCCAGGTAATTAAACACAGCTCTTTTAAGAAAAACATAGTAATTGGCATTTTCTCATCATTAAGCATGCTTAAGTGATGCTACACATCATGCAAATCTGCTAAAAAATTAATGGAAAAATAGGAGTTTTACTGGGACTCTGGTAGAGAAATACATCACTATAAAGCCGTACACATAATAATAGATGTTAATGAGGTATGTAACTGCAGGTAAGTGCGCAATTATATCTACAACATGTAAAAATACATGTGCTATAACAGTGACTCAGCTGATTAACCTGTTAAATGCTTTGAGAACATTCATTTTTGGTCCACATGGTCCTGGATTCAAATACAGCTGTGTCTAGCATTTAAAATACATTTATGTGTACATCACCAGTATAAATTCTGGTACATATGACTATCTCATCACCTATTTATCCACCCAAAGCAGTACGGTTTGAATGCCTGCTTCTAAGTAATGGAAGTCGAAGGCCTACAGATAGAGCCACATTTAAACTCTTCCAATTACAACACTAGAGAGTGCATAGAATGTCAGGTCATGCATTAGTATGAATTCCCAGAGGATTTTGAAGTATGTAATTCAAATCATGCCCAGTCATATCAGACTACAGCCCACAATGATTTGCTAGTAATATTACAGACAACCACAGCTGCACAAGTAACATACATATATGGAGGTCATGCTAGAAGCAAGGGTTGCCAACACACATGTTCCAAATGACTACCGTGACATAAAACATGACTTGGCAGTTACCCAACTGGTTGACATAATGGTTAATGTACCCCCTACCTTTTTATAGGACACACCAAGCATGCTACCTTTCACTCTGTTAATGATACATCTGTATAGCATACTTACCTTAAACACATACCTTAATTTCCAGTGGGATGGGTTCCCTCAATCTGGATCTTGCTGTACGCTAAGGCTGCCACAGGTCCTATAGTTACTCTCAAGTGTTGTCATGCATATTCTGCAGCCTCTCTGCCTAGGCCTACTGCCTGCAGCAGCAGCTTCAGCCTGTAACACACACATCTGTATGTAAAACGTAGCTGCTACAGACATTCTCTCTGTGATGACGTAGTATCTTTTTCCCAGTAATATCTACCCCAACATATGAGAAAGGGGATAGAATCTACACTGAGGCCTTATATCTGTTGAGTAGTTGCATGGGATTGGCTGATTATACTGCAAATCAGCTGTGTATCCTGGATATAGCATTCCTGACTCACAGATTAATTCAGAGGCAATCACCTGGTAATGAGAACCATCTTAAAAAGGCAAACTCATAGCTAGGGGAACCATTTTGTATGAGCGTTAGTTTGTATGGTTAACTCATTAGCACAGTACTACTATAGCTGTATCTTTCAACAAAGGAGCATTGTACTCCATCTGGTCTGTAACCATTTTATTTCCAAGGTGATGCATATGTTTGAATATACTTAGGGGGAAATGGGGGTTACAGCTACAGTGGATGTAAAGTACAGCAAGGGTATAATGCTGTGTGTTAACTAGGTACACAGGTCACCTGGATACTTCCTTTGATAGCAGTTGTAATAGTACACAGCTATTTGGTTGGCACTGCAGTTTATACATATGTTATGGGGGAGTTCCTGCTATGGAGCACACTATAATGGACTCCTATGTTGGGTGTGTGATCATACGTGAGTATCTGTCATGGTACAAACAGAAGTAGGTCACTATTGCTACTATCCTATGTGTGTACACAACCTTTGTATGTTTGGCACACTGCTGAATATGAGATGTGTAATCAAGCGGGGAATACTGAGAGCCTTCCTCTATTGCTGTATCTCTACATATTGTACTCCCATGTATGTGATCCTGACATGTTTTCTCATTTATTTCTATTTCATGGGATATCATCCATGCAAGAAGCTGGGCATCTTTCACTGAGGCAGAAAATGACCTCATTATTGAGGCCTTGTGACAACACTACCAAGTCCTGCTGTCCAGAGGGAGGGCAAATAGGCAAGAGAGTGGAGCCTGGATGAAGTGGTGCATAAAAATAATGCTATGGGTCACCAGAATTGCACATATGAGCATTTGCAACACTGTGCCACAGATATGATCAGCTTGGCATGCAGACATGCAATGGACATGGCCAGAGATCGTCAGGTCACTGGTGGTGAGTCTACAGCAGAACAACCTTTGTCAGCCACTGAAGAATTCCTAGCAAACCTTGCAACACAGGGCAGCTCCCAGACATCCATCAGTCAATATGTCATGGACATACTCATTGGAATACTGTAGCATTCAGCATGTCAGGGTGTACATAGTTTTATGTTGGTGTCAGGTGTTTTATGGGGGGAAGTTAGCTGCAGTTTTAAGCTCATGCACAGATTGTGACCTACATACCTGTTAACATAGCAGCTACTGTAACTGTGAGATATTTGGACATATTACTCCTGTTATACTGTAACATGTGCTGCTGTTTACATTACCTGTCCTGCAAACTTTTTCAGGACCATCAGGAATAGGAAGAAGTTGTGCTCCTGCTGCTGGTAAGCACAAAACTGTTTTGTCAGAGATATAGATTTAGTTCAATGTACTCTCTAAATTGTCATCCTAGGCTGGCTGGCTTGATGTACTGTCTGCATGACTGCCAACTGTATAGATATTTTCTAACTGTACACAGTTAAGACTCATACCTATGCCTTGTAGGTGTGACTGCAGTGATTGATTTGACAGCATTGTCAGGGCATCACAGATTGCCATAACTGTCAACTGTGTAGAGTTTTGCAAAATGTCAACAGTGTGCATCAATTATGTTTTGCTCATGAGATTCTTTTTTAAAGAACTTTTATTTCCAAATAATTACAGATTTGGGTTAGAAAATAATGTCTTTGTGCCCTAATATATGAGATTGTGGCTTAAGTGTGTAATAGTGACAGCAGTGTATACAGCTTAACATATATTGCAACATAGTACTGCATAGCATAGTAGTGCAGGTATTAATGTAATGCTTTTTCCATTTTATCACAGGTGACCAGGGAGTTTGAGCTTTGTCCCCCTCACAACCTGATGTCAGTGTCTCTTCAGGCTATGATGATGATGGTGGCCAAAGTGAGACATAGCTGGGGATTGCAGGGGCTGAATCTGACACAGAGGTTGGCATCCCTTGTCTGACCTCATTATCACCATACACAGCTAGTATGCCTACATATACCCAGTCCCGTGACCACAGATATTGGACAGTTGGAGGGTGAGAACATTGCACAGGAAAGTGTGGCTACTGTGGCTGCAGCCAAACAGTTGGCAAGGTTCCACACAGATGAAATGATAGATGTGCTCGTAGGAGACCTGTTGTCCCTCCAACACCTGTTGCAGGTGTCTCATCATGTGTCACTCGGCATATGTTTAGAGCTGTCAAGGAGGCACAGGCACGTTCAGAAAGGAACTCACAATGAATGCTCAGGGTTATGGATGCAGCACAATCTGACATCCGTGACTGCCTCCACCATGTTGCTGATACCCTGTAAAGGTTGACTGATGCAGTGGAAAGACATTGGTCTAAGACAGATCGTACGTTATCTGCCTTGTAATGCACATTATCTATGATGGAACATCTGGTTGGAGTTGAACATCAGCCTCATGGATGTAGGTCAGCAACATCTGCTGAGAGTCAACGTGGCTGTTCACAATCATACTTCCATAGTGGCAGTACTTCCAGTCTTCCAGAGGGGAGTGTGCTGTCCATACCCAGATGTGGCAGGCCATGGGCTCGTAGTCCTGGACATTCTCATGGAGGACACATTCCCAGAAGACAGCAGTCACCCTCAGGTAGTAGCACAGCATCTGACCTTGGGTGTGGAGGTGCCAGTGCAACTCCTGGCAAAGCCAGTTCACATGTTCAGGGGTGGTGACAATGAACTGTCAGCTCTACCAAGCATTGCTCACAGCTGTCCAACATATAGGCAGGTAGGGCTAGCACTGAGCTCGGCTATGTTCACGCAGACACTCACACACCACTGTCACATTCAGGTCACCTACAGACTCACACACCACATTTCCATGGTCCATCTTGCCTGTTTCCCTTCCTGACTCACACACGCTTGCCAACCTATTGGTCAGCCTAGGCCTCCTGCACCCACACACAACACCTTGTGCAAGTGTTGATACCTGTGTCACATCCCTATCATCTTTCTTATGGATGCAGAGAAATAAAACTATGTGTCTGATGCACAGTGTGACTATCGACATTAATATGAATTTGTGTCATCCATTGTTGCTTTTGACATGCTACTTTTATTGGTCATTTACAGATATTGTACATTGTCATTTATAATGAGAATACCATTATAATGTGTGTACAATATGATGGATGCTGTTGTAATGGCTTTGTAGTCCCACAATGGCAGGTGTCTCATGGAAATGTTTATGTGCCACTGTCAGGATTTTGTAGGACACACCTATGGGTAAACATCTACAATCAACCCGTCAATGTCAGAGCACAGGATTGAATGTCAGCACAGTAGAAAAATGTCATCAGAAAGGTAAAACAGTATAGGTCCATGGGATCATAGGATCATATGTGTTTACTAGGCTAATGAGTACAAGGGCTTCTTTAAGTCTAGCCATGCATCCCTAAATTATGTCAAAGTCTGATACCCTTGATAAGTGTAAGCAGGGTTTTGGGAGCTGAAACATCTACAAGCCAGGGCATGGGAGTTGAACCATCTACAATTTCCTTGTGTCCATTAGAGACATTGGTCCTAATTCAATTGCGTAACTTGCACTTGATTTGCATTAGGGCAGAACTCTGCTTCACATGGATGGGGAGCCTGTTCCATATAGGGTGTAGTTTCTGGCTTACATACCTGTCTCTCCAGCATGTCCTATTTATACCACAGGCAAAGTGTAGGTCTGTACAACAGGTAATTCTGGTGCTAGTTGTTTCATGGATATGCTGGATGTCCACAGTGAAGTCTAATACCACCCTGTATGGCAGGCATACATCTCCCCCAAATCATGTAGGAGACAAAATATACAAATAGGGCCATGACGCAGTCTGCATAGGACATGTTATATACACAGTGTAGTGGTTTAAAAACTTGTACACAAATTGCACACAGCAATATAGACAATGAGTGTAGAGTCACAATTAGAATGACTTCTTGTCCAAAAAACTTTTTTATGATATTTAAGTTCAACAGAACCAGAGTTTGCAATGTATCTACATTGCCTGCAATGACCACAGGCAAAAGTACCAAAAGGCAGTCAGCCACCTCTGTTAGATTTAAACATATTTTTCTCCAAAATGGTCTTAATATTTACAACTTTTTTATATGTGAACAAGGGCTTATTACCTAGAACCTTAACCAAAGCTGAATGACCTAACAACACCTTCCAATTCTCCTTAATAATATTTCTGGTGACATTCATGCCATCAGAAATCAGTAAGGGGAAGGCTAATTCAAAGCCTACCAAATCATGCCTTGATATACAATCTGAACTCATCCTACCCAACAAAATAGGACTAGCTGTATTTTCACATAAAACCATGACTTCAGAAACAATTTTCTTTAACCAAAATAAATTGTAGCCCCTCTGCACAAAAATCTATACATGTTTAACCACATCTAAAAGAAAAACAGATTTGTCACTGGTTAACCGACTTAATTGTATAAGTTGTCCCTTTACTACCCCTCATTTCATATGTTGGGGGTATAAACTTTTTCTATACAAATACTGATTGATGAATGTAGATTTTCTATATATTCTGCTACAAAAAGCTAAGGTATCTTAATCAACATCCAAATGTATATCCAAAAAGTCAATGGCATTCCCAAATCCACCAAGAGTAATTTTAAAAATAGAATGATTTATCCAATATTACAGACTCATGACAGTCAAAGGCTAGATCACTATCTATGTGTCCATAAGTCCCTGATCACTGAGTCAACTGTCAATACAATAGTTACCAGGGGTGGATGACTTCCCAAAGGATAGTATTGTGCAGTTCTTGACATTTAGTGTTAGTCCATGGCTCTGACAACAACTGTATGCCTGTGTCAGCCCCTCATGGATAACATTTGTGTCAGTGTGGGATGCAATGACAGCTCCTAATTTGCAATCATCAACAAATTTAGTTAGCCAGAGACCAGTGACAGTGGCCATGACTACGGAGAACTAAATGCCTAAAAAGGAGCAGTCTGAGGAATGATTTGTGAGGGAACCCAGTGCTGACTGGCCTTGTTGTAGTGTTGGACTCCCCAATGCTAACTTCCTGGATCCTGTTTGTTAGCCACTTGTCTATCCACCAGCTGACATACTAGTTTGTACCTAACCTCTTGAGTTTGTCAACAATTCCTGATATGGTTATAGTGTCGAATGCCTTGTCAGGCTATGGTAGGTGGAGTGAATCATTTTTTCCTCATCCATTGCTTTGGCTACCTTCTAAAATAGGTCCACCAAGTAGGGTAGACATGATCTGCACTTGAGAAAGCCAAACTGGGTTTGGTCCAGTGTCTGTAGGTATACTACATCTCTATTGATCATTACCAGGATGATTTTTTAATGGTTTTACATATCAAACTACTGAGATTTTTGCATCTGTAGTCTCTAGGATCTGTAGATGGACCAACTTTGTGTAGAGGGATAGCTGTTGTTGCTCTCCATTCACAAAGCACTATGACTGTTTGGTGGCTACAGTGAAATAATAATTCCAAAGGACCTGAAAGGTCATGTTTCATGCTATATAGAAGGTGTACTGGGATATTGTTTGGGCCCATTGATGCAGTGTACTTGGAGAGACCATTAAGGACCTGATCCCAAGAGATAGTACAGGTAATTATATTTGATGGTATTTCCTGAGGGATGGTTGAGGTTGAGAGATGGGTAATGTTGGGGCCCAATTTAAGCACCAGAAGGCTTGTTATATCATCTGCCTCATTATAGATGGTTCCAATTACAATGAGATATGCACACAATTGTGTCCTACCTTTGCAGTTGCGGACATAGCTAAAGTATGCTTTGTGGTTATCCTTGGTCTGGGAGGCCAAACTTACATCAAATCTGGCTGTGGTAGACTTAATTTATCTTCTGATTTATTTGTTTACATTGAGAGTGTTTTTATCCTGCTGTGTGTTGCACCCCTATGTTTTGCCATGTCAGCCTATCGACTCTGTGAGCCAATCAGAATGGCTTGATTTTGACTTAGGTCTGTACTTCTTCCCGGTGGGTGCAGCTGCCTCTATGCAGCTAGTAGCATGCTCATACAGGGTTTTTGTGCACATGTCTGCATAGACTGCAGTGTCCTCAATGTTTATGGGGGCTTGAGATTTGGACAGTGTATCACCTAATAGCTGGAGGTTAGCCCCACAGCAGTTCCTGAATAGTCCATGTGTAGATGGGGGTCCATCTTTAATTTCTACTTCAAAGGAGACCATTTGTGTTTGGTCCTTACCGAGGAGGACATTACAGTATGGGGTGTGCATGACTCTGCCATATTGCTGAGGCCCATACCCAGTATGGTTGCTCCCCTGGTTGGTGTACTGGCTATCTGGTCCAGGGAGTTACTGTTTACAGAATCCAGGAATCTCTGTGCTTGTATGTTCGTTGTTGTATAGGATTCCCAGTTAATAGTGGGATACTGCAAGTCACTCATGCATATGCTATTGCATCAGATGGCTAGTGTTTCCAGTAAGTTTAAATACATGATATGGGTTTCCTGATCCATAGAGAGGCACCTACAGCTTGCATGGATGTAGTATTGGATTTTGCCTATTGTGATTTGAACCAGGTACAGCTCAAGTGCATGTCCTGTTTGACCAGCCTTGAGGTATCCTTAGTTTTGATGTACATAGAGACACCTCCACCTTTAGTCCCTGCCTGTGAAGTAGGTGGCCTAACTGTGTGAAGGCATAATAAACTTGCACTCTTGGTGTGCTCTCCACTCCTTTAAGTCATGTGTCAGTGACTGCACAGATATTTTCTGAGAGCTCTAATGGTATCTGTAAGTACAGTCTAGGGAGGTATGTCACAGGTCATGTACTCTCACATGGACTATGACTGGGTCATATCATGGGATCATAGGAACTTAGTAGGCTAATGGCCCTAGGGCCCTTAAAAGCCTAGCCAAGTTCTACCCTTATTTCCATGATCAGCAACAATTGCCTCTGTCCAAGAGGGACACAGGTGGAACCTCTGGGGTACATTTATGGTTACATATCCAATCATCCAGATAGCATTTGAAGCCTGCCCTTCAACAACATAATGGTGGCAATCTACGTGATATGGATGTGAGGCCTACTGCAGAGGAGTGGCCACCTATGGCCAATGTTTCTGTCACTCTCACATGTCCTAGGCATGTCATACTATACAGTTTGTTCCTGGAACACAAAATTGTGTTCTCACATCATTTCACACATCAACCATTTTCTGTCTGGTGGATTGAAAGGGATGGTAGATTTGCAAGGGCAAAGTAATTACTACAAAGTTGGACAAGTTTTCTGTGCATGCATGGACATCCGCATCTTCACTTCAAAGAGTGCCTACAGAGAGTGTGTTTGAGGCTGTAAATCCCAAGGGTGTAGCAGCATGATACTTCTTTTGCTGGAGTTGTACATTGTCACATTTGTAAGCATACTATTGTGACCCTACCTAATAACAGGATTATAGTCCATACAAGTGCCACATGCCTGGCAAAGCAGCGTAATCAATCTGCCATGCTATCCCACACTGTCAAATACTGTTTTACCTTAGAGTGACACCATAAATGTAATAATATGTTACATTTAGGCATCTGTCAGACAACTATCTAACCATGGCCTGTTGTGAAGTATACACAAGCAATAATTTATTGGTAATGGCATTATCAATGACTGTTGAAGAGATGTGGGCAGCAACCGCAACCCTGTACTCCTACTCCACACAAAGACAACATGTGAGAGATGCAACTATATTAAAAACCTTGAATTCATGCTTTCTCACACACCAGTCATTACATATGACAATGAGTGGGTTGCCAACATGCACACCTCTCCTCCTACTCCACCCAAACCCACATCACACATAACCACATATGTGGAGGTCCTTAGCAGAAACATACCTAAACACCAGACACCTCACAAACACAAAAGCAAGCACGCTACATATAATATGACCTCTGCAGAACACAGTACACATAATAGCTCACACATCACTATCTCACCGGTCAAACCCTTAAAGCAAAACATGAAATCAAGCATATTAGTCATAGGTGATTACATCATGAGACACACTGGTGTGCCTCTCACCAGGCTACATAAGGGAAAGGTCACGGTCAGCTGTCTGTGAGGTGCCAGGATACACCATATCACATATGTTCTCAAGTTTGTCAACAGCAGGTACTGTTATGACTACATCATAGCCCTTGTTGGTATGTACGATTTGAGACGTACCTCTCTAGACTGTATGCAGTGACATGACTGAGCTTTCAAATGTGTCTCAGGCAGGTGTGCCCTTGGCCTTCAGCTATACTTTACCTTAATCTAGGATGATGCCTCAATACAAACAGAAAATGATTGACTTCAATAATTGGCTTTGCATCTGGTGTCATTCTAAGGGGATCCACTATCTGTCAGCTTGGGATGACATGCTTAATAGACCTTGATGCTTTGCCAGAGTTGGTCTTCATCTGCCACCCCTAGGATTTTGACTACTGGCCAAGACTCTTGCAACCCCCATAGTGCCCTCTTTAAGCGGTGTCTCTAGGACAAAATTTCCAAAGTAAAACCCCATGTACAAAACAACATAATGTTTATGCTGCTAAACACCAGAAATGTCAACACAAAACTGCACTTACTGGAAGCTGTCCTCACATTGGAAGATGCAGACATTTGTGCAGTCACAGAGACCTAGTTCAAGTCTGTGAAGAGCACCACAGCCATACCAGGATACACCTCCTTTCACATGTTCAAACCTCAAATTGAAAGCATAGAAACTAATGGAGGCAGTGTATAAATATTCATTAAAGATACTTACACATCCAGATTGTTAAAGAGTATAATTCCCTGCGTACACTTTGGGTGCTATTGACTGTTTGTAGGGCAACTATTCAAGTTATTGCCAGCTACAGGACCCCTTCCATGAATCAGGACACCCACTCTGCTTATTTGGATGTACATTAGTCTATCAAGATACATCTGAACACTATGGTTTTGGGTGACTTTAACTACCCACCAATTGAGTAGATTACTTGTGGTCAAACTCACTTGCCCAAAGATTATTCAACTTCATTAACTCCAATGTCCTAGACCAGCTGGTTGGCACCCCCACAAGGAGAGTCAACATACTGGATTGGGTGCTTACCAGTATGGGGGACCACTGTAGCACCCCCACTGTGAGGTCTTCTCTGGTGTATCAAACCACAAATCTATCTCATTCAAAGTAACTATCACAACTGATACCCCCCCATACAGTAAATAAGCTAAAGAACTTGACCAAAGCAGATTATAACCCCCTATGGGATAGTATAAATAGCTTAACTGCACCTCCCATCAGATGGAACTGATAACTATGCCAAGCTCTACACCAATGCATTATACAAACACCTGTATAACTGCATTGACTCAGCTGTACCTGATAGGAGCAAAACAAGCTCCTCATGGAAGAGCAAACCTGCCTGGTGGACAACTGTCATTAACAGGATTTTCAATAAGAGGAAGACATTGCTGTGTAACAGTAGGTGTGAGGGAGGTCCCTAAACTAAAAACAATCCATCCTCAGCTTAAACAAGCAAATAAGAGTTGTTGTGAAGTCCTCCAAAACAAAGTATGGGTTGAAATTAGCCTCCTCCAAAAAGGACAACCATAAGGCATTGCACAGTTACATCTATAACCTAAAAGGAAGGCCCAGATTAGTTAATGAAACTATATGTAGTAAGCCTGCAGACATAACTAACCTGTTGGCTGACAGGTTCTGTGAAAACTTCACACCCCTGTCCCCAACACACATACCCCATGACATCCCTGCCACCTGTCCCCTACCTTGTACCTAAAGAGCAGGTCAAAAATGGCCTCACTAAGGACAAAAACACAACATCTATGGGACCTGATAGCATCCTAGGCTGCATCCTTCATGGGCTCCAACATGGATTAGTAACACCATTGGGAACTCTTTACAATCATAGTGTAACCATCGGCTTCATCTTAGCTGACTGGAAAATAGCCACCATTATTCCTTTACACAGAGGTGTTGCATCCACTGATCCCGGGAACTATAGACTGATTAGCCTGACTATCCATATCTGCAAGGCCATGGACGAATCATCAATGACCTTATCAACACAGATATTGGTAATCTCTAAACAGTTGACTCTACACAGTTTGGATTTGTCAAAGGTAGATCATGCCTGTTAACCTCTTGAACATCTTGGAGACAGTCACCACTGACATGGATGATGGGAAATCTGTGCATACAGCCTATCTGGACTTAGCCACAGCATTTGACACCATCACACACTCAGGCATCATTGACAAGCTCACCCAACTAGGCATCAACCCATATATCATTAGAGGGGTCATTAACTGGCTCACTGATAGAACTCATATAGTCAAAATAGGGAAATCCACCTCCAATAGCAGAGCTGTAACTAGTGGTGTTCCACAGGGATTAGTCCTGGGTCCTCTACTGTTTGGAATCCATTTCTCCAAAGTAGACGCACAAAGTAAATGTCTGTGGATGACAATGTTTGCTGATGTCTGCAAACTGGGAGCAGTCATAGACTCCATAAATTATGTTAACATCCTACAAGAGGGTCTCACATGAAATAATGATTGCTGCCAAAGTCAGGGTCTTATACTCAATGCAAATATATGTATTATCATTCCTTTCAGTAATAGTGATGCTCCTGCTAAATACCACATCAATAGCAACACCTTAGTTACATACTCAGAGGTGAGAGACCTGGGCACACAGGTTGACAGCTACCTTGCCTAGA
Source organism: Protopterus annectens (assembly GCF_019279795.1). Taxonomy (NCBI): domain Eukaryota; kingdom Metazoa; phylum Chordata; order Ceratodontiformes; family Protopteridae; genus Protopterus; species Protopterus annectens. Next base: position 516,012,292 of record NC_056732.1, read on the forward strand.
TCACAATGTCTCCACAGTGCTAAGAAGGGCATTCGATCTTACTCATGTTGTATTTGAGTGCATTGTCTCTAGAAAAGTAGAACTTATAACCTCCATGTAGTCTTCCCTCATTAGACCAATATATGTGTGCAATGGCCCTTTTGGTATATACCTTTCCAAGCACCTGCTGCAATTGGAGAGACCACAAAGCTTCCTCACAAGGGAAATTCAAGTCTTCAGCATCTGTCCTATGGGGACCATTTGAAATCAATGTCACTCTAGTGTGTGTTATGCAGACTACTCAGAAGTGACCTCTGCCTTGATTATGAGGCAATCTTTGACCTTGCTTTATTGGAAATGCTGCATATCCATAAGTCAAATGGTACACAGGTTACTTGCTGTAAAGACCTTAACCTGATATGTGACATTAATAAAATCTGCTGGAGGGAGAGATTTGTCTACCAGAGTTTAACACATCTTTGGAAGAGACTACCACTTCATGTCAAACAGAACACTTCATTGGCCCTCTTCAGATGTAATCTGTGTAACTGAATGGGTGACCATAATTTAACCATGGGGGTTCCACTTGTGTCCCACTTGGACAGGGGTAATACGTGTTGATCATCTATTTAATAGTAATAACTTGGCTAGGATTGTAAGGGCCCTAGGGCATTACCCTAGTAAATTGCAATGATCCTATGATCACATAGGCTGATGCTCCAACATCCACACACACACCAAGTTGAATGTATTAAGAATACTACCACTACCTATTTATGTTTGTAGAACACTGCACAGTTGGCTGATGTGAGATTAGAATCCTTACCTATCTAGTCTTACAAATTACAGATCACAGTACTTAACACATGGTCCACAACTTAAGCCTGATATTAACATGGCTTTAGATACTCTTATGGTAGATGACATTAGAAGGCCTTGCACTCACATATATACATGAAGTGGGCTGGAATGAGATTGGAACCCCTACCTATCTAGTCTTACACACTACAGATCACAGTACTTAATGCAAGCACCACAGCTCAAGACTACTTTACAAAGGACTACAGGTGAAGTAATCCTAGAGAACATAAACAAGCTCCGTGTTAAACAGCTTGGGAGGCCTGCAGAGTCATATTGCTTCCTACTGTCATCTCTAGCTAGTAGCCTAACAGTCAGAAAACTGTTTTATAGCCTAGCCATGTGACAACAGTACCCATATTGGGCATATGTGTCTGTTTGCATTTTGATAGGCAAGCCTGTGACTAAACTAGATTAGCCCTGTCAATGAGTGTGCATGCAACATAATACATTACACAATTTGTTCAGTTATTGATGTACGTGTGGTGAAATCCAGCAGACACAGGGAGCTGTAGTGAATGTGGGTGCTGTTGCTGCAGAAACATACGGCTTGATAATATATGTACATAGTCATATATGATGCCATACATTTTCAAGGTTTCCACATGCAGTCTTAGGGAGACATGGTATGACTCACTACTGTCCAGATGCTTGAAGAAAGTTCACATGTTTGACTCATAGTTATGTGTGTTTCACATGAAATTGTAGTTTGCTGTCAAATGTGGTATCATTTACGGATGATGTGAGAGAAGACAGCCAGAATTCTGAACTTCAGATATACCAGTAGTCCTCCAATTGCAACACATGTTATTCTAAGCACTTCCACATTTTTCTAAGTGCATTACCTAATGTTGAGCCCTTCCTTTTGATCCTTCGTCCAACATTATAAATATCATAGCGCAGCTTTATTCTCCCTGATCTGGGTATGTAGGGCAATGCAGACATACACACATATATACATATATATGTATATAAATATGATTATATATTTATATTATATATATATATATATATATATATATATATATATATATATATATATATATATATATATATATATATATATACATTTTTAAACAAAATTGCATGAGGTGCAATGGATTTGCACTCTGCTTAACCAAGTGTATGGGCATGGACAGTGGTATTTTGGCTTGTTGTGCGCTGTTTAGTAACATATAAATGGGCAGCACACTGCTTACATCAGAGACTTACTGTTTCATAACTGACTCCAGTCCACACCTAGCTGTACTCCAGGCCAGAATTATGATATTATTAGAAAAACTCAATGGCGGATCTACCGATATACTCAGGTCCATAAAATAATCTACAGTTTTAACCACTGTGTGCTGTATTTAATATTTACCTTTCTATTTATTTCTTTCAAAACTCATATGCTTAATTTTTTATGTATTTATCAGCATATTATTCTCTCTTGCCCAGTCAATCTAGTCAAGTTATTTAGCAGACATGCCCCATCTGTAGCACATGTAATCAGTCTACCCAATTTCAAGTCATCTGCATACAGACTGTAGAACAACTCAGATGAAAAAGATAGGTGTAAAGGTAAATCTAAACAAGTTTTGGCCCAGGACAGAGCCCTGTGGGACACCCTGACTGTAACCAAGAATTTCACTTGTGCAATTGGTGTATGGTACTTGCCATGTCCTATATGTAACCCATGCAGCTATCCATCTTATCAAGAGTGCATCAATACCTGGTTGTTATAATTTATTGATCAGTGTTTTGTGTATGGCCCTGTCAGATCTATATAAATTACATCACAGCACAATTTGTCATTCATAGCTGTTATTATATTGCTATAGTACATCATGTTACAGGTGGTACTAGATCTATTTTCAACATATGCATGCTGATATATGGTCTCAAGTCTCAGTCTTTACAATTCTGATAATGACATCCAATATTACCCAAGACTTTTTAAATCAAAGCTGTGGAGAGCCCCCCCAGCGTTACCTGGTTACTCTTCCTATTATACATTCAGACCCCAAACCTTGGGCAGTAAAGCTAAAGGAGGTGGAGTTTCAATATACATTAAAGACATACACACCTCCAGGATGGTTGAACAGTATGATGCACAGGAGCCACTCCAGGTTCAGTTAACCATCGACAAGACCCCTATTCAAATCATAGCTAGCAACTGGCCCCCAAATCTCACTCAAGATGCCCAATCCACCTATTTGAACCTGTTCGAATCTATCAAGATTCAACCTTTACCCTGATCCTGGGTGACTTTAACTTCTCAAACATAGACTGGAAGAACTACTCATGCCAGAACACAAATACCCAGAGATTCCTTGATTTTGTCAATGCAAATGCCTTGGAACAGCTAGTCAATACCCCTACAAGAGGTGATAATTTCTTGGACTTGGTATTAACCAACATGATTAAACACTGCAGCATCCCTATAGTATCATCCACTCTGGTAAGATCTGACCACAAAGTGGTCACTTTCAAAGTTACCATCTCTCCCAACCCCCTTCTAACTAGGATCAGACATAAAAACTTCTCCAAAGCTGATCACAGCCTCCTGAGGGATGGTATAAACAGCTACACAGCCCCCTCCCCCTTTGTTGGAACTAGCACCAGTCTCCAAAACTATACCAAATTACTATACGAACATTTATATAGATGCATGGAATCAGGAATACCTGACAGGACTAAATCATCCTCCGCAAGGAAGAGTAAACCTGTCTGGTGGACATCTGCAATAAATAAACTCTATAACAAAAGGAAAAAAAAGAAGGAGCAGTTGCCCAATTGGAAGCAATGTGTTCTTAGCCTGAACAAGCAAATAAGTGCACTAGTGAAATCCTCCAAAGCAAACTTTGAGTCCAAATTGGCCACATCTGCTAGAGACAATCATAATGCCTTTTTCACATATGTCCGCAACCTTAAAGGAAGCACCCAGATCTGTATAGAACTAGTGGTTAAGGACACCACATATACAAATGATGTAGATATAGCAAACATGTTGGCTGACAGATTCAACAAAAACTTTACCCCTCTGTCCCCCCATCAGTAAATCAGGACATCCCCAGTACCTGCCCATTTCCTCTTATATCTAGGGAACAGGTCATCACTGCCCTCTCAAAGGCAAAAAAATACAGCCTCCATGGGACCCGATAACATCCCAGGCTGCATTCTACGTGAACTCAGACAGGAACTCGCTTAGGCACCCTATTCAACCAAAGCCTGAGTACTGGATTCATCCCAGCTGAGTGGAGGATAGCCACTGTCATCCCTTTACACAAAGGTAGAGCATCCACCGATCTGGGAAATTATAGACCCATCAGCCTAACTATCCTGATCTGCAAGGCCATGGAACAGATTATCATGGACCTCATTAACAAGGACATTGGCAACCTCCAAACATTTGATCCCACACAGTTTGGCTTCATCAAGGGGAGGTCATGTCTGCTAAATTTGGTCGACTTCTTTGAGACAATCATCAAAGCCATTGATGAGGGGAAGACAGTGCACACCACCTACCTTGACTTGGCCAAAGACTTTGACACTATTCCCCACATTGGGCATAATAGATAAACTGTCTCAACTAGGCATCAATCCATATGTTACCAGATAAGTAGTAAAATGGCTAACTGATAGAAGCCATGTAGTCAAAATAGGGAAACCACCTCAAGTAGTAGACCCGTAACAAGCGGCGTAATCCAGGGTTCAGACTTGGGGCCTCTGTTATTTGGGATATACTTTTCTGAGGTGCAGGCCAAAACCAGTGGGCTGTGGCTGACCAAGTTTGCAGATGACTACAAGCTGGGTGCTGTCATCAGTAACTCTAGTGATGTGGACATCCTATTTTGTTCACAGTACTCGCATAGAAAATAGCACTGGCACGAAAATGCTCCGAAACTTCTATTTATTAGTAAAAATGGAATTTAAAAACAATAATTCTTTTCATACAAAAAGTTAAGCGCTTTCATCTACTCTCATGTAGACTTCATCAGAACATTTCATATTTACTACAGCAGGCTTAAATAATGTCTCCAGGCAATCTGCTTCATCAAATCATTAACATTCAAATAGTTCAATTATACATTTAAAGTGCTCAGTGCATATATACCTTGGCAATTGCCCTTTCATAACATCTCCTATCTAGTCTTATTATGTCTATGGTATTTTGGGTTATGTACAATGTCAACCGATCCTCTTCCTTATATAACTCTACCTTTAGTTATATACCTCTTATAACCTCATGGTTAAAACCCATCTACATTAAAATTCATTTTTATTGAAATGACTAATCCAATTATTAAAATTATAAAAACATAACAATATAAAAAACTGTAATCCTAACTCCATATAGTGTAATGTCCCTAGTACAATAAATAACATATGTAATAAATCACTGTGATTGTGGACATATGTGTGTGCAAAATGCAAACCCATCTAGTTACTATTTTCCAATATAGGTTTAATGGAAATAGTTTCATTTATCCCTGGGTGAACAGAGGCATTTAGCTTTATCTGCCATCTAGCTTCCCTTTCACCAAGTTTTTTCTTTATATTTCCCCATCTAGGGTTAATTTTAATGTACTCTAAAATGCCAAAATTAAAGGAGTCACAACCATCACTGACATTCAGATGCCTCCATAAAGCCTTTTTTAAATCTTTTGTTCTCATACTATAACTATGATCATAAACTCTATTTCTGAGGCATCTGTCCATCTTACCCACATAAAAACAAGGGCATTTTGTACATTTGGCCAGATATACAAGGTGTGTTATCCTACAATTACCTTTTTGAAACATCACCTCAGTCCTGTTTTTGTCTTCCAATAGTAGGGTTGGAACCTTAATAATCAGACTACACTGGTTACATTTACCACATTTAGTGGTACCTACCCTCTTCCCACTATGGCCTTTTCTCGTTATTTTCCTCTCTAACTCATTCTTCAAATTGCTTCCATTTCTGGAAAAAATCATAGGTTCCTCCCCCACCATCTTATACACATTATGATCTGTTTTCAGAATATTCCAGTAATTGGATTAGTCATTTCAATAAAAATGAATTTTAATATAGATGGGTTTTGACCATGAGCACTTTAAATGTATAATTGAACTATTTGAATGTTAATGATTTGATGCAGCAGATTGCCTGGAGACATTATTTAAGCCTGCTGTAGTAAATATGAAATGTTCTGATGAAGTCTACATGAGAGTAGATGAAAGCGCTTAACTTTTTGTATGAAAAGAATTATTGTTTTTAAATTCCATTTTTACTAATAAATAGAAGTTTTGGAGCATTTTCGTGCCAGTGCTATTTTCTATGCGAGTACTGTGAACAGAATACTGTGCTTTATTCTGTTTCTTTGTTGACTGTTCCAGAAGTATACTGTTTTCGATGTGGACATCCTCCAAGAGGGTCTCACTCAGACAAATGACTGGTGCCAGAAACATGACCTCAAGCTGAATATCAAAAAATGCATCATCATCCCCTGTGGGAAGAGTGACATCCCCACAAATGATCACATTAATAACAATGTCCTAAGCTCGCAATCAGTTGTGAGGGATTTGGGCACCCAGCTTGATAGCAACCTGACTTTTGACCACCATGTTGTTTCCGTTGGATAGAAAGCCTTCTACATGGCCCACCTCATAAGTAAGGGTATCTCATCCTGGGACAAGGAGGTCATAACATTCCTGTATTCTTCCCTTATAAGGACCATTATTGAGTACAATGCCCCTTTCAACATGTACCTCACAAAGCACATTCAGCAGCTGGAGAGACCACAGATTTTCCTTACCAGGAGAATCCAAGGCCTCCAACATCTACCATGCACAGATAGGCTAAAATCCCTATTCCTCTCCTCAGTTTCATACAGACTCCTCAGAGGTGACCTCTGTCTGGCATACAAGGTGATCAAGGACCCCACCTTGATGGGACTGCTGCATATCCACAAGTCAAGCTCCACTCGAGTAACCCACACGCTTGGCCTCAGTCTGGTCTGTGACATCAACAAGACTTGTTGGTAGGGCAGATTAGTGTCCCAGAGACTCCACCATCTATGGAATAAACTCCCTCTCCACATCAAGTAGAGTACCCTTTTACCCCTTTTTAAGTGCAACCTGGATAACTGGATGACAAACAGAAAATATACCCTGGGATTCCACCCATGTCCCTGCTGGACAGGGGCATCAGGTGCTGATTTAACCATGGACCATACTGTTGGCTAGACTTGTAAGGGCCTCAAGGTCACTAGTCTAGTAACCTCCTAAATAGGTCTTAGATATCCAGTGCAGATGCAAATGTGTAATTGATATGTGAAATAGGTTTATACTAGTATATCACAGATAGAGTCACAGTCTGTAAAACAATACTTGTTACTCCTTAACATGCAAAATATCTGGGTATCTCAGGATTAGAGCCCTGATCACCATCACACAAGCTACCTGCCTTAGTCCTTTGAGCCACAGAAGCTGCTTAACAGACAGGGAATCATTCATCACACCATCACCTGCAAAAATATGTCCTTTGCTATTCTCCACTAACTAACACATAAAATGTAAGTTCAAATTGTACATTACTGTCCTGGTGCTGTGTGGCATACCAACTGTGTGAAATGCTCATAAGTCACAGATGATTTAGTGTTACAGCAATTACAAGGGGACACTGCTGTTTTGAGGGGTGGGAGAACAAAAGCCCATGTTCTGATAGAACACACACTAGTCTGACTATCAGTTAACCTCACTTTCTAACATGTCCCTTGAATGATGTACCAGTAATCTGTTGCAGTTGAACTGCATGACTATTCCATGCATGAGGCCTACCAAATACAAATGGTGACATGTTAGTGGAATGGGTGTCTGTAGTCCCATGTGGATGTAATTTCTGTCCAAATAGCCCAGTACAGCTGCCTGCATAATGTACCCCAGCCATAGCTACAATGACATAACATAACAATCCACTAGACTACTGTGTAGGTTAGGGACTTATCTTGCAAGTCCAGCAGTTGACACAATTGTAGTTCAGGGTTGACTGTCTGATATGAACAGTATACACCTAATATATGGATAGGTACAGGATGTATGATTTGGTTGGCACCAATTTTAATATCTGTATGTGAGTAGGAGTAAGGTGTTAGTCCCTAGGTCCCTAGGTTGTCAGTGAGTGTGCTATGTGTTGTCTCATAGCCAAAGCCAGGGTGTACTGAGCACGCCTACATCTCCCTATAGGGACATCAGCAGGGGGTTCCTCCTCCAAGTCCTCCTGTGACTGTAGCTGTGGTCACCTAGGCACTGGTGGTGGGCTGTGTATCCCTTCCCTTTGCTGATTCTGCTGCAGCTGTTTCCATGGGTTCATATTGTGTAGCACAGCACATACTGTGAATATCTGTGCACATGTGGCTGGAGTATACTGCAAGGCTCCATCAGACATATGAAGGCACTGGAACCGGTGCTCTATGATGTTCCTAGTTTGTGCGTGTGCCTCATTATAGTGTTCTTCCATGGGTGTGTGTGCATTTCTGATGAGTGTCATCATCCATGGTTCCAGGACATCATCCACCATTAAATGGCCCTATCGGATGTCACCTCTAGCAAACATCTGGTACAGCTGCGATGTGTGCCAGATATGGGAGTCATGATAACTGCCAGGGTTGCCAGCACACATATTCATGATGATCCCCTGGGCATTGCACATGACTTGGCAGTTGATGGAGTGGTATCCCTTGCTGTTAATGTAGATTCTACTCTGCTCACCAGGTGGTGCTTTGATGTGTACATGAGTGCAATCTATGGCACCCAGTGCTTCAAGGTAGTGTGCTACACAGTAGAAGTGTTGCATATTGCTGGCCTCATCTCAGGGTCAAGGGAAAAAGATATGTACTCACTGGCATGTGGGAGCATAGCATCCAGAAATTGGTGGAGTATCCTGGATGCAGATGCCTGTGACACATCCATCATGTCCCCAGTTGGTCTTTGAAAAGTACCTGTAGCTAGTATGCTAAGGGTTATGCATATCTTAGTTTCTACTGGGATGGGTTCCCCTCTGTTAGCTCTGGCTCTGTGTTGAGGGTGGCAGAGCTCATCGACCTCTTGCAATATGTCCTGTCCACTCTGTACTGCTCTACAATCTCCATCTCATGTAGCTCCTGGAAGGGTACCCTGGGCCTGAACACTCTTCTCCTTCTCTGCCTAGACCTATTGTCAGCAGCACCAGCAGCATTGACTTCAGCATCTAGCACATACAGATGTAGGAAAGCTGCAGCAGCCCCTAGCATTATCTCAATTAAAATTTCCCAAGTCTCTACTCCAGTGGTTTGGAGTATTGATGGAAAATCAGAATGTAGGGAGTATGCAGCTTTATAAAGTCCTGATGTAAGGTCTACCATGTGGGATTGGCTAATTATAATGCTATTCACCTGCCCAGGATGTAATTGCCATAATTTAGAGGATCTACTTTATTGCACGATGCAATGCTATGCTCCATGTTGTGCAGCATAGCTTATACAAACATATACATTATTAATTGAATATATCCAGTTTTAATTGATAGATGCTAATGTCATCATTTTCATATGAGTAGGCTGTTCGTATGAACATGCTAAGCTATGCAGCATGCCATGCAAAGACATGCACTGAGCACAAAAAATCCTAAAAGTAACAGGACACACCCCCTGTTGTCATTCACATCCACTGGGAATATCAACACCATGTAGGAGCCTACATAAAGTGCATATGTGGACACAGTTGCTTCTTTCAGTGATTCAACACACACACCTCATTTTCATACATATTTGTGCTGGCAGTCTGGAAACTACACGACTTTTAACCGTGTAAGCTGTATAACAGCACGAATGCACCATTGTATGTGATTCTCTAGGGGTTGTTTATGGAGCTTTCTGTGACAGTTGCAAAGCATTTTATATCAGGAAAACAGAGAGGAAATTAAAACAGAGGATTTATGAGCACCAGTACAGCATTATGAACAAAATTAGTACTAGTGCTTTAGCCAGATACACCCTTATTTTCCCAAGTCACAATTTCTTATTTGTGGTTTTACAACAAGTAGAACATAACAAAAGAGGGGGGCCCTGGGAATTCAAATTAGAAGAAGCTGAAGTGGAATGGACAAATTGCAACTGCTGCTTACTCTTTTCCAGGGTTAAATGAAGCCTTATCTATCAAGAGCTTGTTGAAGCTTAAAGCCCTGGCAAGATAGGGGAGGCAGCTTGTTTGTTTCACACAAAAATGTGTAAAACATCTAACTGACCTTTCTTCTTTTTATATTTGTTTATGAGTAAGACTTTCGATGGTTTTATATGTTTTTACATGTATAACACCATAAGGCAGGGCAGGGCGTACGAGTCTTGTATGATGTATTTACATGTTGTTTTTTTACATTAACATAATGTAACTCAATTTAATAGCATAATATATTTCAGTGCTACACATTTACACAGTACACACTTTATTTATTATCATTATTTTTTATTTTTTATATAACAATAGTCTATTTTTAAGCATCATTTACCATCCCAATTGTATTTGTATTTATTTTTTGTCTTGGGTTGGAAATGGTAAACTTTTTTATTAACTTTTTTTAGATGCTTAAGACTATCATTTGGGCAAAATGGTTTAATTAGTCAATGTTGCTTTATATGTCTAATGCTGCATGGCATCATGTACTTGGGCTGGCCCAGCCCATTGGCCCAGCAGGTTTGTGTTAGGTTTTTAAACTGGGAAGTGAATAGTTTTTACTTGTCTGAAGAAGCTGAAGTATTTTGTTCAGTGAAAGCGCTTACATACAATAAACAGTTGGATATTCCATTGCCTGCTCGTTTTCTTTTCTTGTTTCGGTTTTGTCAGTTTGGATTTGCGTATTTTATTATTATAACATTAGCAGTGACAGCAGAAGGTACACAAATAGCAAAGTATTAATATAACATTAGTATTGACTGCAGTAAGTACAGAGACAGGAGAGTATTATTATAACATTAGCAGTGACTGCAGTAAGAACACAGACAGCAAAGTATGATTACAGCGTTAACAGTGAGCACAATAAGTACACAGACAGCCAAGCATTACTATAATACTAGCAGTGACTGTAGTGAGTACATGGGCAGCAATCAGATGCAGTGCTAAAATGCTGCTGATTCTCCTGATCTGACAGACACAATTAAACTGGATTATTATAAGAACTTCTCTCCTTACTTTTACTTTGATAGAACAAGTCAAAATCCATAACATATTTTTGCCATTGAAAATATTATGATGAACACATGAGAACTACAGATGTGGAAAGTTATTTAACTGCTAATGAGGGTATAAACTAGACAGATGGAATAATTGTGTTATCGTCCTGCTACATAGAGTTGATTAGCTCAGTTTACAGATGTTTCAGAATATTCAGTGCATTCTGCTGTTAGACTGCCAGTAATGTAATCAAAGCTGAGAGCTGAAGGGCTAGTGTTTGTGTTTCCCACTCTCATATCATCTAGCTAGAAATCCAAACCAGATTTTATTCATATGTGCCGATTGGCCTGATGCCAGGTAATAAGAATTTCCAGAATAAGGGAAAGAACACAGAGTCAAAAGTCATTAAAGAAAAACAAACATTCATTCCTCAAATGACTGACAGACTACTGATAAACATGTAAAATAAATTATAGAAAACTATAGAAATTGCCTTATACTGGCTCTGTTTCTTTAAAAAATAGAAACAAAAAGAGGTGTAATATAACTCTAATGTTATGTAAATCTAATAAGAAATAATATGGAAAGCAGTAAGCAGAAACATCTGCAGATGAGAAGTATGGGACATTGTAGTGCTACAAATTTCCAGGAGGTGAGGATGTCCAACAGATGACTTATTGCTTTACCATCAGCAAGGACATCATTGAAATGGGAGAAGATGTTCATAATTTTGGGTTACAGGTAGCCAGGATTTAACTGAACTTTTTGTCTATCCATGGGCTATAAAAAAAAATCAGTTCTGTGTTACAATTTTGCTCAAAAGATGCCATACTGGACAGCAACTGGAGAGAAGTGGACTTAGTACTGATGTGACTGACAAACTGCTTCCCATTCACAATACCAGATATTGTAACATCCTGGCACAGACTGGTACCTCTATGGGGGGTCACCAAAAGTGATGGCCAAGGAGGATTCTGAGAATTTTCAGCATGAAGTCCTGCAGGGGGATAGATTGAAATTACATTGTAAAAGACAAAATATTCGACCAAGTATCTCCATTCTTAGACTAATAGATCTAACGGTGTGAGAGAAACATAGTGCAGGCATGGTGATGAAAAGGACATGGAATTCTCAGCACTGTGGACACAGCTATTTGGTGCAGGAAGCCTGATATCTTTGTCAAAGTATACAGAAACAATGCTTTGCAACAGAAAGTGTACTAGGGGTTCAAGGAACTGCTTCTTCTTCTTTCAGCTTTTCCTGATTAGGAGTCGCCACAGCGGATCACCTGTCTGCTCATGATTGGCAGTGGAGTTTTACAGTTTTGAGTTTCCAGCCCAGCACCCAACCTTCCACAGAAGGCACACACACACACACACACACACACACACACACACACATACACACACACCTAGGGCCAATTTAGAGTGCCCAATCCACCTGAAGGGACTTAAATGAGTAGTGCACAAGGTTACAGTCTGAAATGTGTTATTTATCCATGTTGTGTGTGTGACTGCATCACTGAGTTTAGTGAATGATCAAACAGCCACTGTTGAGCTCACAATCTAACTTCTGTAAATACTGGGAACTCCTTTAAGAAGATAAAAGCTTCTATTAGTATTTTTAATTTTAATTTTAAAAATGTTATCAAAAAGCATTTAGCCAATGAAAAGGCACACCAAAGAGATGAAGATGCCCTTGTCTCTTTCTTAATTAAGACTAACTTAGTGATGTAAATTTCAATATCTGGAATAAGCACAAAAGACAATCAATGATATACAGGAAACAGTAAACAGTAATATTAAAATAGGGGAGGCAGAAAAGACTGAATTCAACTGGAAGTTGATGACTATCAGTGCAGTATTCTTGACTACAATAGTGTACAGGAAATCATGAGTAAGGCTGAAACACAGCAAGACAAATAGTTTATAGAACTGACTCGCTAAGTAGCAAGGGAGCAGATTTTACCCTATATAAAAGGGGAAAAAAAGCAAAGTAACATGGCGAATGAGTAAGCATAAAGGACAAGAAGATTCTGTCCAACACAGTGGATGAGTATGCAATTTCTGTTACAAGCTCCATACTGAAAACCTGTTCTAGCAGCAAAGAATCTCTCCTCACTCAACAAACTTTCTCAAGAGCTCATGATTTATAAGTCCAAATGAATAATAATTGTTTTTATAATTCTGAACTTTCAAAATGCATAATTAATTAGCTTTTTCCTGTTCAATGTGGGAAATGAAGTTCTGAGACTTGTAGTTTGAGTTGCAGAGTAATGAAAAACAGAGAAACTATAAGATAATATCAAATATTCATAATCTTAGTTCTCCTTTAAAATTGTTTTTTAAAAGGGGAAAGACCCTTTACTTTCCCATTATGGGAGGTGGTATAACCTTTACCTATGAGTGATCACTACATGCTTGCTAGACTCACTGGTATCTGAAAAATGAATGCCAAAACTGGTAACTAGTGAGTTGAAAACACTTTAAAACACAAAAAGTCACATATACATATATATATATATATATATATATATATATATATATATATATATATATATATATATATACATATATACACACACACACACACACACACACACACACACACACACACCCCTACACACACACACACACACACACACACATATATATAGTTTCACTTTGAAGGATTGAAATTTCAGAACATCGAACCTCTAATCATGGAAGACCACAGGATCAAAGTGCTGAAATATCAAACCTTCTGAATGGAGATTGCTGTACAGTGCGAAATGGGAACTTTACCATTCTGTTCGCTGTAGTGTGATCACGGACTTGGTATATTTAAGTAGCGGGGGGGTGGGGGACACCCCCTGCAAAAACATGAAATAAGAAATTTTCATGTTGTAGTTTTTATTTTTTTCAGGTTCGATATTTCAGCACTTCGATCCTCTGGTCTTACATGAACATAGGTTCGATGTTCTGAAATTTCGATCCTTGAAAGTGAATCATATATTTCTATATATCTATATATATATATATATATATATATATATATATATATATATATATATATGTGTGTGTGTGTGTGTGTGTGGGTGTGTATATATATCTATATATATATATATATATATATATATATATATATGTGTGTGTGTGTGTGTGTGTGTGTGTGTGTGTGTGTATATTCATATATATCTATATATATATATATATATATATATATATATATATATATATATATATATATATATATAAATACAAACTCAGCCACTGGGGATGCACAAGCCAGTGCATTTCTTTGTGCCGGTCCCAAGCCCGGATAAATGGGGAGGGTTGCGTCAGGAAGGGCATCCAGCGTAAAATTTTGCCAAATCATACATGCAGACAACAGTACAGAAATACATACCGGATCAGTCGAGGCCCGGGTTAACAATGACCGCCACCAGTACTGTTTGCTAACAGGGTGCTGGCGGAAATTGGGCTACTGTTGGCCGAAGGAGGAGAAGAGGGGAAAGGCATGCCCAAAGGCAGGTAAAGGCTAGGACTGTGATAGTGAGGGTCGGAACTTTGAATGTTGGCAGTATGACTGGTATAGGGAGAGAGCTAACTGATATGATGGACTGAAGGAAGGTTGGTATATTGTGTGTGCAAGAGACCAGATGGAAGGGGAGCAAGGCTAGGTGTATCAGAGGCAGTTTCAAATTGTTTTATTATGGTGTGGATGGGAGGAGAAATGGCGTAGACATTATCCTGAAGGAACAGTATGCTAAGAGTGTTTTGGAGGTGAAAAGAGTGTCAGATTGGGTGATGTTTATGAAGCTGGAAATCGATGGTGTAATGATGAATGTTATTAGTGTATATGCTCCACAAGCTGGGTGTGCGATGGATGAGAAAGAAAAATTTTGGAGTGAGTTGGATGAAGTGGTAATGACTGTACCCAAGGGTGAGAGACTAGTGGCTGGAGCAGATTTCAATGGGCATGTTGGTGAAGGGAACAGAGGGGATGAGGAAGTGATGGGTAGGTATGGTGTTAAGCAAAGGAATGCAGAAGGTCAGATGGTAGTGGATTTTGCGAAAAGGATGGACATGGCTGTGATGAATATGTATTTTAACAAGAGGGAGGAGCATAGGGTGACATACAAAAGTGGAGGAAGATGCACACAGGTGGATTATATCTTACGTAGAAGGACCAGTCTGAAGGAGATTGGAGACTGTAAAGTGGTGGCAGGGGAAAGTGTAGTTAGGCAGCATAGGATGGTGGTTTGTAGGATGACATTGGTGATCAAGAAGAGGAGGATGAGTGTGAGGGCAGCACCAAGGATCAAATGGTGGAAATTGAAAATGGGTAATTGTGAGGTGATGGTCAGGGATGAGTTAAGGCAGGCACTGGGTGGCAGTGAAGAGTTACCGAATAGCTGGGTAACTACAGCAGAGCTAGTAAGAGAGATGGCTAGAAAGATGCTTGGTGTGACATCTGGAAAGAGGAAAGAGGACAAAGAGACCTGGTGGTGGAATGAAGAAGTACAGGAGAGTATACAGAGCAAGAGGTTGGCGAAGAAGAAGTGGGATTGTCAAAGAGATGAAGAAAGTAGACAAGAGTATAAGGAGATGAGGTGCATGGCAAAGAGAGAGGTGGTGAAGGCTAAGGATAAGGCATATGAAGAGTTGTATAAAAGGTTGGACACTAAGGAGGGAGAAAAGGACCTGTAGTGATTGGCTAGATAGAGGGACCGAGCTAGTAAAGATTTGCAGCAGGTAAAGGTGATAAAGGATAATGAGGGAAACGTACTCACAAGCAAGGAGAGTGTGTTGAGCAGATGGAAAGAGTACTTTGAGGGGTTGATGAATGAAGAGAATGAGAGGGACAGAAGGTTGGGTGATGTCTGGATAATGAATCATGAAGTGCAGTGGATTAGCAAGGAGGAAGTAAGGATAGCTATGAAGTGGATGAAGAACAGAAAAGCTGTTGGTCAGGATGACATACCTGTGGAAGCATGGAGGTGTTTAGGTGAAATGGCAGTGGAGTTTTTAACTAGATTGTTTAATGAAATCTTGGAAAGTGAGAGGATGCCTGAGGAATGGAGAAAAAGTGTTTTGGCACCAATTTTTAAAAATAAGGGTGATGGGCAGAGCTGTAGTAACTACAGAGGGATTAAACTGATCAGTCACACCATGAAGTTATGGGAAAGAGTAGTGGAAGCTAGGTTAAGAAGGGAGGTGATGATTAGTGATCAGCAGTATGGTTTCATGTCAGGAAAGAGCACTACAGATGCATTGTTTGCTCTGAGAGTGTTGATGGAGAAGTACAGAGAAGGTCAGAAGGAGTTGCATTGTGTCTTTGTGGATTTAGAGAAAGCATATGACAGGGTGCCTAGAGATGAGTTGTGGTATTGTATGAGGAAGTCGGGAGAGTCAGAGAAGTATGTAAGAGTGGTACAGGATATGTACAAGGGTAGTGTGACAGTGGTGAGGTCTGTGGTGGGAGTGACGGATGCGTTTAAGGTGGAGGTGGGATTACATCAAGGATCAGCTCTGAGCCCTTTCTTATTTGCAATGGTGATGGACAGGTTGACAGACGAGATCAGACAGGAGTCCCCGTGGACTATGATGTTTGCAGATGACATTTTAATCTGTAGTGAGAGTAGGAAACAGGTGGAGGAGGCCCTGGAGAGGTGGAGATATGCTCTAGAGAGAAGAGGAATGAAGGTCAGCAGGACTAAGACAGAATATATGTGTGTGAATGAGAGGGTGGATAGAGGAATGGTGAGGATGCAGGGAGTAGAGGTGGCAAAGGTGGATGAGTTTAAGTACTTGGGATCAGCAGTTCAGAGTAATGGTGAGTGTGGAAAAGAGGTAAAGAAGAGAGTACAGGCAGGATGGAGTGGATAGAGAAGAGTGTCAGGAGTGATTTGTGACAGACGAGTACCAGTAAGAGTGAAAGGGAAGGTCTATAAGAGGGTAGTGAGACCAGCTATGTTATATGGGTTGGAGGCAGTGGCATTGACAAAAAGGCAGAAGTCAGAGCTTGACGTGGCAGAGTTGAAGATGTTAAGATTTGCACTAGGTGTGATGAAGATGGACAGGATTAGGAATAAATATATTAGAGGGTCAGCCCAGGTTGGAAGGTTTGGAGACAAAGCCAGAGAGGCAAGATTACATTGGTTTGGACATGTGCTGAGGAGGGATGCAGAGTATATTTGGAAAAAGATGCTAAGGATGAAGCTGCCAGGTAACAGGAAAAGAGGAAGGCCTAAGATACGGTTTATGGATCAGGTGAGAGAGGACATGCAGGTGGTTGGTGTGATAGAGCAAGATGCAGAGGACAGGAAGAAATGGAAACAGTTGATCTGCTGTGGTGACCCCTAACGGGAGCAGCCAAAAGAAGAAGAAGATATATTTAAATACAGTTGCCAGAATGTTTTAAAATCCCAGCACCTCATTCCTTCAAGACTTATAGGTTCATAGGTTCATAGGTTGATACTAGGCTATCTGCCCTAGGGCATTTATAAGCCTAGCCAGAGTGTGTTTGGCTTTTGCCACCCTTTTAGATTAGTTGACTGTGCCTCTGTATAGTAAGTCACAGAAGATAGCCCTTTTGAGGTTACTTTACTGTGCCTCTGTCTAGTAGGGACACAGAAGAGATCCCAGGGGTAAACCTACAATCTCCCATCCACTCGTCAATATTTCTCTTGAAGAGGGTCATTGAGGGACTCTGCCTAACATGGACTGGGATTTTGTTCCAGAGTGAGGGGAGCCTCTGGGATATGAATCTGTCCCTCCAGCATGTCCTATTTATTTATGTGCTGAGGTTTAAGTCCCTGGAGCATGTAGCTCTAAGGGATTTGGATTTCCTGAGGTGGAGCATGTCCATTAATTCTGGGTTGGACATGGCTTTATACGTCAGGCACAGATTGCCTCTGAGTAGGCGGTAAGCAACTGAGTAGAGCTGGAGTTTCTTTAGCCTAACTGCGTAGGGCATCTGTTTGAGTCCCTTGATCCTCTTGGGGAGGTACTTTTGGGGTCTTTCCAGTTGCTGCAGGTGTCGGGTAAGGTACATCCCAAATGGGGCATTGTATTCAATTATGGGCCTGATGAGTGATGAGTAGAGGGGCACAATGACCTCTCTTGATCTAGATGTGAACCCTTTTGTGATAAGGTGGGCTATATAGAAGGTCTTTCTAACCACTTTGGCAATGTGATTGTCAAAGGAGAGATTGCTATCTACTTGGGTCCCCAAATCCCTAATTACTTCTTCCATACTTAATGGATTACCACCTATGTGGTACTTTGTGGGCACTTTGTTTTTCCCAAAGGGGATGACTATGCACTTTTTGGTATTTAGCTTTAGGCTGTGGCTCTGGCACCAGTTATCCGTCTCTGTGAGACCCTTTTGGAGGATGCTTGTGTCAGTCGGTGAGCTGATTATGGCACCCAGTTTGCAGTCATCTGCGAACTTGGTCAGCCATAGTCCTCCCATGTTAGCCTGTACCTCAGAGAAATATATACCGAACAAGAGAGGTCCCAGGACTGAGCCTTGTGGGATGGCACTTGTAACTGGTTTAGAGTCTGACATGGCACCTGCAATTCTGACCATGTGGGTTCTATTCCTGAGCCAGTTTGCAACCCATCTTGTGATATAGGGATTGATATTTAAGCTGGTGAGCTTATTTATGATGCCCGAGTGAGGTATTGTGTTGAAGGCTTTTGCGAGGTCCAGGTAGGCTGTGTGGACTACCTTCCCTTCATCTATGGCCTTGGTGACTGTTTCAAAGAAGTCGACCAGGTTCAAGAGGCAAGATCTGCCCTTAACAAAGCCGAATTGGGTAGGATCCAGTGTTTGGAGGTTCCCAATGTCTTTGTTTATGAGTTTCATGATGATACGCTCCATAGCTTTGCAGACCAGGCTAGTCAGGCTTATAGGGCGATAGTTTCCGGGGTCCATTGTGGCACCACCTTTGTGGAGTGGGACCACTGTTGCTGTACGCCATTCCTTGGGTACATATCCTGTAGTAAGGCTGAGATTGAACAGTGACTTTATATGAAGGTTCAGTTCTTCTTGGAGTTCATGTAAGACGCAGCCCGGGACACCGTCCGGTCCCATTGAGGCTGTGTTTTTTGCTTTGGAGAGGGCAGCTCTCACCTGTGCATCTGTGATGTCAGGGAGGCTACACTCTGTTGGGATAGACATTTGCTCTTTTGGGGGGGAGAAGTTTGCACTGAACCTGTCTGCCAGGATGTTGGCAATGTCTGTGGGTTCAGTGTATTTTTTGTCATTTTGAACTAACTCAGAGCATATCTGGGAGTTGCCACCCAGGTTCCTGACATAACTAAAGAAGGCCTTGTGATTATCTTTAGCATCTTGTGCAATTTTTCTTTCAAAGCTGGCCTTAGATGATTTTATGAGGGATCGTAGTTTCTTGCTAGTACTGATCAGAGATGCCTTCCCTTTTTGGAATTTTGCTCTATCATGTAGTAGCTTCCTCCTTCTGTTGTATAGCTTATTTATGGCTGGGGTCCACCAGACAGGTCTCCTGCCTTTGGAGGAATGAGTCTTGGTTTTATTTGGGATAGCACGATCCATGCATTCCTGTAGGTGTCCATAGAAAGCATTTGCAAAGGATTCTGCAGTTTGGGCCGTATTTTCAACTGGCCTGGGGGCTTTGAAGGATTCCACCTTGGTTTTGAGAAGTGTGAAGTTTGCTTTTGAGAAGTTCTTCACCCTGGTTTCCTTGGCTGGGGGTGGGAACGGGATATAGATGTCCAGTGAGATTAATTTATGGTCAGATCTTACCAATGAGGGGTATACCTCTGGTATGGAACATAGTGTCCCCATGTTGGTGATGATCAGGTCCAATATGTTTTCCCCTCTTGTGGGAGTGGTGACCAGTTGTTCTATAGCATTTGAGTTTATAAATTCTAGGAACCGTTGGGCGAGGGTGTTGGGGCTTGAGTAGTGCTCCCAGTCTATGTTTGGGTAGTTGAAGTCACCCAATATAATGGTGTTTGGAGAGACCTTCATATTCTCCAGTGTTCTCAGGAAAGCCGAGTGGGGTTCCTGAGTTTGGGAGGGTGGTCTGTAGAAGGCTACAAACTGAAAGGCAGTTTTGCCCACTGTTAGTTGCACATGGATGGTCTCCGATGCTTCATGCAGTGCCACTAAACTGGAGGTGTGGGTATCTTTGATGAATATGGATACTCCCCCTCCTTTTGTGGTTCGGTCTGAGTTTTGGGGCCGAAAAGCATGGTATGAGGTATAACCTGGTAGTGCTGGGGTGCTCTCAGGAGCCTTGAACCAGGTTTCTGTTACTGCACAGATATCGATATTCTCCATACTGAGGAGAGCCTCGAGTGCATGCATCTTGAGGTTTAGACTTCTGGCGTTGAGCAGCATTACCCTTAGTTTCTTTTTCTTTGTGTTGTCTATGGAGGTGGGTTTGTCTTTTGAGCCTTGCCTAAAAAAGGCACTATGGGGGTGGCAAGAGCCTTAGCCAGTATTCGAAAGCCCAGTGGTGACAGGTGCAAGCCGTCCCTAGCGAAGCAACGTGGCTTGTCGAGCATGTCATCCCAGGCTGACAGACACTAGATCCCCTTTGAATGACATCAATACTTTAGCCAATTGTTAAAATTGATCATTTTGTCTTTATACTGTGGCATTATTCTTGGTGAGGGTAAGATGCTACTCAAGGTCAGGGTCATACCGGCCTGGGCTACATGATTAGAGAGCTCCTCTATGTCTCTTTTCATGTAGTCCAGGGAGGTACATCTCAGGTCATTCACACCAGCATGGACAATGACGGAGTCATATTTGTACTTGCTTTGGAGTGACCTGAGTGCTTGTGTTATGTGGCGAATCCTGGCACCCGACAGGCAGCTTACAGTGACCTTCTCCTTGTTCAGCCTGGTGAGTGGGACATCAGTGTGTCTGACAATAGAGTCACCCATTACAAGTGTATTAGGTGTGTTGTTTAGCCTTAAGGGCTGTGACTGTGTGGCACACTGACTTTGTGAACTATGTGATACGTGGGTATTGTTGTGGGGTAGCGGTTGCTTGGATGTCTGCTTTGGAGGTCTCTGCTGCTTGGGCAGATTTTTATTTAGAGCCTCCGTGTATGTTTTTGTGTGTTTATGTGTTTGGTTTTCTGTTGCAATAGGTCTATGTGAGACTGGATTTGTGGTGTATGTGGTTACCTTCTCCTCCTGACTGACTGCGCCAGTATTGGGTTGAGAGAGCTCAGCCTCCAGTTGGGCTATATAGTTGCATCTCTCAAATATATTTGAGCTTGTTGGGAGGAGGAGAGGGTGGTCTGTGTACATAAGGTAGTTGTAACATTGCCTCAAGATTCCCAGATTCACCAGCTGGACTGGAGAGTAAACCCAAAACTGACTTTTGGACATGCCAGAATAGTATAAGGAACTACTTTTTGACTGATCAAAAAGGACCAATAGGGAGCCAAGTACTTAAAAGGAGTATAAGAGGGTGTAGTGCTTTAGTTTATTAGTGCTTACTTATAAGATTACTTATATGAGCAACTGCAGGGCTTTAGAATGAAAATAGAGTGCTTACTTTGAGATTTAGAACAGTTCTAAGGGAAAAAGTGAAGAACAGACTTTGTGGAGCCGGGAATAGTTTAAACCTGTTTAAGCAGAGCTGCCCGATGCTGCGCTATGCGCAAAATTGTGCAAAACCGCACAAATGTGGGTTCTAAAGCAGGGAAACTGAAAGAGATAGGAATTGACCCAGAGCGGCCAATAAGCTACTAGTTTCAGGGCTGAGACCACTCCTCCAGGGACAGATAGGCTGCTCAAAGCTCCCTTCTCTCACAGGTGAACAGAGAAACTTCCTTCTATCCAAGTAAGGTAATGGCAACACAGAAACTTGTAACAGCCCTGGATTCAGCAATAACATGAAAACTGGACTATACTAGTTCAGAAAGGTGGGGAACAAGTATATAATTTCTTTTTCAGAAAATAGAGCAGATACAATCAAAAACAGCCCAAAAAGGCCAATAAACTACTAACTTCTGGGCTGAAACCACTCCTCCAGGGACAGATAGCCTGCTCAAAGCACCCCTCTCTCACAGGTGAACAGAGAAACTTCCTTCTATCCAAGTAAGATATGGCAACACAGAAACTTGTAACACAACCCTGGATTCAGCAATAACATGAAAACTGGACTATACTAGTTCCAAAAGGTGAGAAACAAGTATATATATATATATATATATATATATATATATATATATATATATATATATATATATTTTTTTTTTTCCAGAAAATAGAGCAGATACAGTCAAAACAACACTTTACCCAATTAACCAGTTAAAAAGCTTAAAACTGAGCCCTGTTCCAGCAGTCTTCAATCAGACAAGTTCTAACTGCACAGTCCTGCCACTAGGGTACAGAGAAACCTTCTCCAAAAAAGACGGCCTGGGTCAGTGCACAAGTCATACAAACAAAGCTAGATCCAGCCGGCCTGAATCTAGTCTATGCTACAGCAAACAAGGCATACCGATTTCAGAAAGAAACAGTTCAAGTAAGCATGCACAATAAGCCTTTAACCAGAAATTGCCAGCTCAGAAGGGCAGAATCTAGCCTCTCCTCCCACAAGAGTGCAGACCACAAACCTTCTTAATGTAAAATAACTGGCCTGAAGCCCAAGTCCTTAACCTAGAACTAATACACTTTTAGAATAACAGACACTGAGCCTTCAATCAGCAGTTCCCAACTTAGAAGGATGTACGCTACATGTCCTGCCACAACAGTGCAGACCACAAACCTTCTTAATGTAAAACAACTGGTTTGAAGCCCAAGTGCTTAAACCAAGGGCCTTAGTATAACAGTTACAATTTAATCAGGCTACTAACAAGCAGTAATAAAGGCAGCAGAATAAATGTAATTGAATACTTTTAAAAGAGGCAAAAGCAAAATAAGGTAATAAAGTAGGAAGAAACACAAATACAGTAAGGCAGATGAAGTGCAATTTTTTTTTTTGAGATGGAGGAAACAGAGCAGATTAAGATACTATAGGGGAATGCCCTTCCCAAGTGCTCTCTCTGTACACCGCAGAGGAGATGGGACTGGTAAGAGTATCTAAAATCAAAATATGATCTCACTGTACTCAGTTGAGTGAGCGAATGAGATGGGTCCAGGAGGAGTGTGCAAAAAGAGATTTACAGCAGGGGTGGGCAATTCTAAAGCCACCAAGATTAACACCACAACAAGAAACAGGGAGGAGGGTGGGGCACTAACTGCAGAGATTCAGAGACACAATATTTACTGAATCCAAGACACACAATATTTACTCACTCAAATCTTAAATAAGGGCAGAAAATATACTTAAATCAGCTTGTGTCCAGTTGATATATGCAGACAAGTCTCAGTAGCCAGCAACTCGATTTAAAATGATTGCTAGAAATGTAACCAACAGAGATTTTAATGCTAGCAGAAACCCCCAAGCTAATTAACACTAACAAAGGAATTTCAAGCAGTCTAACAACTTTCAGTGAGCTCAGATGGCTAACTGCAGAGATTCAGAGACACAATATTTACTGAATCCAAGACACACAATATTTACTCACTCAAATCTTAAATAAGTGCAGAAAATATACTTAAATCAGCTTATGTCCAGTTGATATATGCAGACAAGTCTCAGTAGCCAGCAACTCGATTTAAAATGATTACTAGAAATGTAGCCAACACAGATTTTAGTGCTAGCAGAAACCCCCAAGCTAATTAACACTAACAAAGGAATTTCAAGCAGTCTAACAACTTTCAATGAGCTCAGATGGCTAACTGCAGAGATTCAGAGACACGATATTTACTGAATCCAAGACACACAATATTTACTCACTCAAATCTTAAATAAGTGCAGAAAATATACTTAAATCAGCTTGTGTCCAGTTGATATATGCAGACAAGTCTCAGTAGCCAGCAACTCGATTTAAAATGATTACTAGAAATGTAACCAACAGAGATTTTAATGCTAGCAGAAACCCCCAAACTAATTAACACTAACAAAGGAATTTCAAGCAGTCTAACAACTTTCAGTGAGCTCAGATGGCTAACTGCAGACATTCAGAGACACAATATTTACCTGAATCCAAGACACACAATATTTACTCACTCAAATCTTAAATAAGTGCAGAAAATATACTTAAATCAGCTTGTGTCGAGTTGATATATGCAGACAAGTCTCAGTAGCCAGCAACTTGATTTAAAATGATTACTAGAAATGTAACCAACACAGATTTTAATGCTAGCAGAAACCCCCAAGCTAATTAACACTAACAAAGGAATTTCAAGCAGTCTAACAACTTTCAGTGAGCTCAGATGGATAACTGCAGAGATTCAGAGACACAATATTTACTGAATCCAAGACACACAATATTTACTCACTCAAATCTTAAATAAGTGCAGAAAATATACTTAAATCAGCTTGTGTCCAGTTGATATATGCAGACAAGTCTCAGTACCCAGCAACTTGATTTAAAATGATTGTAATAGTAAAATGTTTTACTTGGAAAAGGAGTTTGTGTTTAAATGTGCCTTAAAATAATGCTATTCATTAGTATAATGGAGTATGGATCAGAGAACAGAAACACCTGATTTCCACAGATTATAGCTTTAAAAACACGAAACACACAATTGAAGGCAATAGCACTCAAAACAAACCAATAACAAGGAATGGAGTGTTAAAAACTGGGAGTCTGATTGAAATAAATGAAATAAGTCCTTTATTAATTAATAAAAGGACTTAGTTTAATTTATGCCAATAAGACTCCCATTTTTTAGCACTCTGTTCTTGGTTATCAGCTTTAAAAAACAGGAAAAATATTAATGCTAAGACTGCACAATCCCCAGAGAATGGGAATATTCCCCTACCCGGGAATTGTTAGTCTCATGTATATGTCAACTGTCCCTTTATGCTTGTACCTTTTGGGACTGGTTGTAAAGAGATTAAAGGCATTATTATAAGGAATTGGATACTTTTCAAATGTAACCCAGACTTGTTAAATGTAATAGGTGACACCCTGAATTTCACTTTTAAGATAGGCAAAAATTTAAAATTTCTTTTTGAACACCCTAAAATATTGTTACCTATAAGCCATAAGGGTATTGTTCATTGTAGCATGTGTAAACAGTGTCCTTATGTACTGGAAGCTCCACCATTTCTATTTCAAATGTACCCTTTGAAATTTGGTTAAGAAATGGTAATTGTAGTACTAAGGATATAGTTTATATTGCAGTTTGTTAAGAATGCAGGCATTTTTATGTTGGACAAACAGAAAGGCAACTAAGGAAGAGACTTTATGAGCACGTTTATGCAAAAGCTATGAAAAATCCAAATAATGTCCTGTATAAACATAGTGTGACTTGCCAGGGATTTAAAGGATTTAAATTTATTTTTTTTTATTTTGGATATTATTCCTAGGTATCCTAAAGGAGGGCGGTGGGAACTTGACATTGAAATTTACGAGTTACAATGGCAATTGAGATTAAATGCCACATCACAATTAGGTATTAATAAAAATCTTTCTCTTTTGTCCATTTTAAAGAGTAAAACAAACAAGTTATAATTATTTAATTTTTAGAGATTTTTATTATTATTATTTTAGTAACTTTTTGTAATGGTATATAGGTTGTGGATATTTTAGCACTATTTTGACCAAAAACTTTTGCGGTAAATGTTTTATTGCGAGTTATTATTAAGGTTCTATTCAAGAAATGACATTTTCAATACATGTCGTCTCACTGAACTTCACACTGGCGTTATAGGTGTGCTTTTTGAATTAATTGCCATTTGGTCACATGATGTTTTAATAGTATTTAAACTTTAATTGAATTTACTTGTTTGAAAGAAGAAGACCTATGTGAGAATGATGAAAGTGCTTGACCTTTTTAATAAATTTGTTTTTATGTGGTAAAACTCTTCCATTGTTTGGATTTTATTACCAGTTTTAAGGTGTTGGGATTCAGCAGTCTTTTTTGACTATCTCATTATGTTTGACCAAATGGTGTGAATCAAATAGATGCTGACATTATGCTTGTTTGACTTAATGCACTGTAGAGAAATTTTAGTGGGTATAAAAAGAGCAAGAATGCACAAATGAATAAATGCTCAATTATGTGCATTACATATGGCTGAATTTAATTCAGTATAGTGTAAGAAAGCAGAAGTGTGCAGGAAAACGAATGTCTGAAAGAAAAAATGGTGGTTGCGAAGGTGTGCATGACTGTGCTATAGTAGATGGTGTGAATATGCAGGTGTTCATTGGTTAGGAACAGAGTAAGGGCTAGGTAAGGGGATAAATTCAGTGTTGTACTTGTTTTATGCTGTGTGCGCTCTGTGTCCTTTTGTCTAGTGTCATGGTATTGTTAGGGAAATTATTTTTAGTAATGTAATTTGTAGGGTTAGGGTTAGGGGAGGTGATAAGTTTAGGGTTACTGTTAGGATTAGCACAGGTGAGTAAGATATTTCAGGGGAGCACTAAAAACCTGTCCCTAAGGGTCTCACTACAAAGATGACACTAGATCTAGGTTTTACAGCTGGGGTCTACTGATATAGGGCTTTTTAATGGAAGAGAAGTATTCAGTGCTTTGTGATTCACTCTTCTGATTCATTCATTGTTTTGTGTTTCTCTCTTTTTTTTGTTCTACCATTTGTGATTCTCTCATGAGTTTTCTACCTTTGTGACATAATCACATATACATGTGTCTGTGTGTATATGTATGTATATATATATATATATATATATATATATATATATATATATATATATATATGTATATATATATATATATATATATGTGTGTATATATATATATATATATATATATATATATATATATATATAGAGAGAGAGAGAGAGAGAAAGAGAGAGAAACTAGAAAGATTAGACTAACCCCAGGATTCATGAAGCTCGGTGCAAGGATGGTTTTAGCCTTGAGCTAAGCATCCTCTTTACAGATGGTGCAGCAGCACCATATGAATATTTATGAGGGCGAGCTGTCACACCTTCGACATGCACAGGAAATGTGTGCGAGTGCAGGGGGCATGTTTAAGTGCTCTACGGAGGCTTAAACATGCCCCCACAGTTGCACAGCCTACAATGCTTACTATTAAAGCTCGCCTCTAATAGTAAGCAATTAATTCAGTGTCCGTGGATACTGAAATGTATGCTAAGCATACAAGGGTGTCCACGAGCACTGAAATAAAATCAAAGTACTAAACACATAAGCACGTAGTGGAATGTTGAGCCCCGTCCCTAGAACTATCACAATTAGATTCCCCATGTCCCTATTTTACATTTGTATTGCTTCATTATTGAAAGTGTAAGTGAAGTGCAGCGTGTTTGTGTGTCGTTGGCCTCTGCTTAGCGTAGCTTACACATCAAAATCATCCAAATAGAAAATAACATGCGGAGTCAACATTAAAGTCAATAGTGTAGTGGTTAGAGCATCTGCCTAGTGAACAGGCAGTTTGAATCCCACTATAGCACATATTATTTTCCATATGGAATGTGTATATGAACATATTTATACATCCTTTTGCTGTTTAACCTACATAATAGCATGTAAATGTGAACTGGAGTACTGCATGAAATGTTTAACTAATGTCATTCAAAGTGTTAGTGTCATAATGAATAAGGCACCAGTAAGCAGGTGTAAGCACAAATAAGCAGTAGTAAACATAGATAAGTACCAGTAAGCAAGTCTAAGTGCGTTTGCATGGGTGTAAGCAGTGCCCACACACATTAAGCATAGTAGAAGCTAGCCGAATTTAACAAACTGTAATTGGAAGATAGCACAGCCTACCATAGCACAAACACACACACCTGCTCACAACTGCTTAAAAGTGCTTTACTCACTCTGTATCCAATGGCCCTTGTTCTGGCAGCAATAAAATAAATGGCCTCTGCAAAGGCAAACCCAGGACCCTGCACACCACAGCCAATGTGATTTACCACTAAGCCATGGCCGATATACATAAATCTGATGTTATCACAAGCATATCGTCCAGCACAGTCATGCAACAGCATAGGAAATGTATATAATTATGTAGATGTATGTGCATGTGTATGTACAGATATATAATATATATATATATATATATATATATATATATATATATATATATATATATATATATATATGAAGAATGAACATTGTGAAAATAAAGCATACAAAAAGAATGAGAAGGGAATCAACAGCAACCCCAGTATTATTTAGTGCTGTCAGCGTATGTCATATCAAGCTGGGCAGAGGTGAGCAAATCACTGCTACCCACACCACAGGTAGAACACTACCAGTGGGAGCAACATTGTCGATCTAAGTCTACTTTACAAACAATCACAGGGTAGTCCCTGGTGGGACTACTCAAAAATTGCTAGGCAGAGTGGACTTCCGACCATTACACAAGCAGGGGCAGGTATGTTCAAGGACCAAATGGTGGGAGAGCCTGATGATACATGGGTTGGGACAACATACGTGTAAGGTCCCTAATGCTGGGGAAAGGGCAATATGTGGAGGTGTGTCATGGCTGTGATAGCAACTGGAGAATGGATGGTTTGCATGTATGTCAAACTCGGGTGGGGTGGAGGAAGCATGAGTATGAAATTACGTAAAAAATGCAGCTCCCGCTATCAAGGGTGCAGCAAGTAAAAATAACAGCAGAAAATAATCAAGCCACACCTCCACAGCTCAAACGAAATGTAGACATAAAAACAGATTTTAATGTGATGCTAAAACCACTGAGGTAGACAAAATCCAGATAAAATAAAATAGAATAAACACAGAACGCAAAGTCCCAACTCTGTAACTCGATAAGCACTTTCGGTTTAAAACCTTCCTCAGATCGCAATAAAAAACTGGGACTCCATTTCCTTTTTAAAAAATAAATAAACCAATGGGCAGGTATTACATGCATCCTGAGGTTCTATGGGCTAGGGCATATGAATGTGTCTGACACCAGTCAGTATGCCAATGGGAGTTATACTGGGTGTGACTGTGATTGGGAACATCATACCCCAACATACAGACACAAGGTGCCAGTACTGACATGGATGTGTGCATTGCTTCATGGGTGTGTAGTGGTTGGCTGCACAAGATGGCTGTACAAGGATGGGTGAGGGGTAATCCTTGGCATCAGGCCACCTGACAATGGTCTGCAGTGTGGTTCAGGGGTGTAGTGTCTGCAATGTCCCACACAGATGGGTATTGTATTAACCGTCCTGTCATCCTGGTTACTATTGTGTGTGGCCATTGCTTTGCAATTTATGCCATGTCAGTGTTTGATAGTCCTTGACATGGACATTGCCTATGATGTGCACGTCCCACATTAATGTACAGTGACATGTTTAAGTGTACCTGGTTTGCCTGGCACATGTTATGTACACAGACTGTTATCATCAGATGTGCCAATCCTGGCCTGGTGTGGCAGGACCTGCTAATAGACAGCAGGTTGACCCTGCACCTGCCTTGATACCATGATACAGGTATTCCCTGGTGTCAGTGGCATCTGTTCATACAAGGCATGTGTGTAAGGCATTGTATGTCCTTTGTGGATCACATTTGATGGCACCACATATGTTGCAGGTGTCCAGTTGGGAACATAGTGAAGGTGCATTGTCTGCAATTATGTGCCTATTGTACTGGTGGACAGGGTGCCATGCCCTCTGCAAGCCCACTGCAATCACACCATGCCTACTATCTGTCAACAATGTGCAGGGTACTAGCAACATAGTGGGATTTTCTAGGCAAGTGTGTTTGTGTATGACACATGGGTTCAGACCGTATTCTGAGTAATAGTAGGGTCGGTTAT
The DNA here is from genome assembly GCF_019279795.1 of Protopterus annectens. NCBI lineage: Eukaryota > Metazoa > Chordata > Ceratodontiformes > Protopteridae > Protopterus > Protopterus annectens. Next base: position 516,042,106 of record NC_056732.1, read on the forward strand.
TTTGTTCACCAGTCCTTTTGCCAGATGTAGGGGTATGGCTTGCCAGCCCAGTCTCTTGGCTGATTGAAATATGTAATCCTCGTGAGGTGGACATTGTGACATCTAATATGGCCACCATATGGGAAAACTACAAAACCCGCTCCTCAACATGTCCAGTGGTTAGACACTCACAGCCACCTCCACACAGACTCTGACTGACAAACACATATGCCATGTCTTGGAGTAGAACTCCTACCTAATTAGTTTATCACACTACAGCATTACGCAGTCATAGCACGCGCAATGGTGATTACTGAACTACCCTCTCCCCAAAGGTGTATTTCACAAGGAATGACATCAGCAGGTTTACCAAAGTAGGGCATTTCAAATTTCCTGCAAGTGAATAGCCAAAAATGCATTGCTCATAAAACAGACAGTGAGACACACACAACACATCCACAACTGACATGTGTGAGTATAGAACCCATGACCAAGATCTATATCATACTACTGCATGGAGATGTTATAGTATGCACTACAAGGATTACTAGGGAACTCATTCCCCAGAGGTGTATTTGACAAGGAATGACATCAGCAGGATTACCAAAGTAGGGCATTGTAAATGTCCTGCGAGTGAGTAGGCCATAATGCATTGCTCCCTACACAGACATTAAAATACACACAAAACATACATAACTGCCATGGTTGTGGATGGAACCCTACCACAGTTCTAAATCACACTCCAGCAGAACGCAGTTACCTGTCACGCTACAGAGATTACTGGGTTACAGCAGTCCCAGAGGTGTATTTCTAGGTGGGTGATATCAGCATCCTTGCAAAAGTTTAGTATATGAATTGTAAGAAGTGTGCATACTCTAAAAAGCATTGTGCCCTTCTCAGACAAGAAGACAGATGCACACACACAGTTGGCAAGTATGGCATTAGATCACCTACCAAGCTAGCTTATCACACTACAGCATTACACAGTTACAGGATGCGCTACAGAGATTACAAGAAAATAACATACCCAACAGTAGTCATTCTTGACTATTGATTCCTTTCTATTCCTAACTATGCAATAATTTGTAGATTCTACTCACCACAGACGACTACCATGGTGTGCAGCATGTTAAAAGACATAACACACATGTATGCCTGGCTACAGGGTAGTCACACACACACAAACACACACTTGCCAGTATTGTGCTTACAAGTCTTGCCTATGTAAAGGTAACTAGTAGAGTGGTATGCAGTTGCGGTATGTGCCACAGAACCCATACAATTACACTTAATCTGATTCTGCTTCTGAGCTGGGTGACATCACATGACTGATTACTTGCAGTGGGGAGGGGGGAAAGGGTGGTTTAGCAGATGACAAGGATAAAGGCCAGTGCAAAAGGTGGTTTCTCTTTGGAAAGCAGAAAAAATCCAATGTCATGGCAGGATGCAGACACACACACACACACACACACACACACACACACACACACACACACACACACACACACACTTGCCAGTGGTGGGATTAGACCTCCTGCCTATCTACAGATCACTATTACAGTACTATGCAGTTACGAGACACGCTATGTACATCTTAACTGTCAGTATATATGCACATCATACAGGTTTACTACCAGATACCTGTATGTGGCCTGTAAATGATATATCTGCATCTGTGCTGTGTGATACACATGCATACATTTACATGAAGTACTGCCATATATAAGTGAAGTATACACAATCATGCATGTGTAGAAGTTCTACTGTTGTGTCTACTAGATGTTCTTCTGGCGCAATGGAGCTGTTGTCATTGTTACACTCTAAAATGCATGCATGTGGTGTGAAAACTGATTCTTTTTCTGGGGATAATACAGCATGTGTCACACACATTGTTGTTGTAATGCTGAAATTATGTACATCCCTACCTTCTTCCACCCATTCTTCCATCTGCCCTGTGTACTGATCCCTGGAAGTGGGTGAAAATCTATGTGGGAAACCAACGCTGTCATGTCTTTGTTTTTGTACAAATTTATTTCTATAAAATGAAGTATAGGATACTTTGTGATTCTTATTTATGTATGCAGCATTGTCCTGATAATTTTTCTGATCCCTAATAATTTTTCTTTTTTCTGTGAAAATATTAAAGCATCTGTTTTCCACTCTATCCAACATTTTAAAATACATAGTACTGTAATGGGAAAATACTAAGTCATTTACATATAATAACAACAAATAATAAAATATTCTTTACATATTCTCTATTAAGGTTTAAGAACTCTAATAATGTTTTAAAGATTCTATTCTTATATCTATATATATATATTTACTTTATTTATAAAACATTCATTAACAAAATTACTAGTTTATAATGAATTATTTACAAGTTTTCATATTGATTAATGTGTTTTATTTTAAATTATATCTTTTGTGCCAGTATTTATTTAAATATTTATCAAATATTACTAAGTATTTATTAAGCATTTATTAAATATTGTTTTTGTTTATATTTCATATAAAATGTATAAAGTTTTATGTATATAATACATTTGGGTTGATACATATATTTTTAGGGCCATGTTTGTTTAAAAATTTTTTAATTACATGTGTGATGTCATTTATTGAAGGGCTATATAAAGTACAATTAGAAGTGATTCATTGTTTCTGATGAAGTCTCTACAATGAGATGAAAGCGCTTAAACTTTTGGTTATAATAAATAGATGTCCTGGATTCCTGGATCACATGCATCCATGATTCAAGAGAGTGTGGATAATGCCTAGGTTGCATTTACCCATATAGTGCCATTCCAAGGCAAATATCCTAAGCACAGAAGTAACACCCTGACACCTACAAGACAATTGCATTGGATGCTTATGCTAACCAGTGCTAGATGTGTGGCTGTTGTAATCCATTTGCTCAATGTAGAACCTACAATAATACCACTGTTTGTAACCAGGTCAGTTGTACACATACCAGGGTCCCTCGGATGTTGTCAGCATTGACACAATTGACTGTTGCTGTATACCAGTAAACAACACCCTCATGATTGGATATGACCTAGATGTACCTGCCCTGGATATGTACATCCCACACTCATACAACACAAATGAAAATGCCATAGCTGTTGTTGTCCTTTGTACATACAGGTGGCTATATTCATTACACACATGCACATGGAAGATAGGTCCATGGCTGCTGAATGCTAACAGTACATAAGGTTTGATATCTATGCTGACAGAGGTAATATTCCCTCTCTACTGGTCACCCATGATACCTGTCATATCATACAACAATCCATGTTGCAAGTATGTCATTAGACATGTCCACCAAATGCAATGCCTACAAACTTACCCAAATAACAGGATAATAGGACCTACACACATGGCCTTTATTGACAGACTCAGGGAAATACAGCTATGCTCTGTATGTTCCTGAGTAGTTACAGGTGATATGTCCATGACATGTACAGCCATGTGTGACCCACAGCTCCTACATATACCCCATGTCAACAATTGCAAGCAATGCATGTTGTGTGCTGCCTGGACATTGACCTTGTTACCACAATAGCCAGAACGTGCTGGGGTGAGATGATTACAAACCACAGACCTCACACATGCTTGAATAAGTGTAATGCCTAGCTCAAACAGAGCACATTGCTGGCACTCTTCCAGTAATCATGAGGTGTGTGTGGCAAATATGATGTGTGTGTGGAAAATATGATGTGCTCACTGTTGACCATTACAGTGCCCTGGCTTCACAGTGGAACTGTCAGCTAACAGTTTGTGGGATCATGACATGGAATATTGCTGTGTGTGTGTCTTGCTGATATGTGCTGTTGGCATAAATGTACACTTAGCTACTCAGTGAACGTGGTTGTGTGTCCTACTAGTACATGAATACAACATCCATTATGGTGTAATGCTCAGCTAGGTTTCACACATGGTGTGGGGAAGGTGTGGAATGTATCCTCATGACCTGCTAGTCCACTTACTGATGGAGACTGCATATGTGTACATGTATTGATGTGTGTTTAGATTCCATGCATGTGCAGTGTCTGATGTTTGAAGGTGACTGTTGTCTTAGTACATCATGCAGTTGCAATGCAGCCTCAGCATTGCCAACTGTATATGGTGATATGCTCAAAGTACAGTAAGCTGTACTTTAAGTATGGAAAGATGTTTGGACATAACTGCTAAGTGGTGGGGCTACTTTGCACATTAATGATTACTGAGGACATCTCACAGGTGTGTTACAACCATTCCTACAATAACCTGTGTAACTGCTAAGCTATGGTTTTGTTAATTGAAGGGGAAGACACACAACGTAGAATGCAGTAAGTGTGACACTGAAGGCAAACCTCTTGTCACCTGTAACAGTAACATCTCTCCTGTGCATATATTGTGCATATATCAGCTCAGTTGGCAAAGGAAAGAGCTAGTATGCTTTGTAGCATGTGCGATACTGCTGTAACTCTGTAATACCTATCATGAGATAGGCAGGTGTTTGATTCACAGTACTGGCACGTGTGGGTGTGTGCGTGTCCATATATGTCACGTATGGTGAAGAATACATCTGAAATGTTTTTCACTGTCATGTACAGTGTTGTAGACATCAGTACAGAGTGAAATGTAGAAAGCAAGACATAGGCAGGAGTTTAAATCTCACACATGTCAAGTGTCTGTATGTGTGTGACATAGGTGTATATATTTGTGAATGCCACAGTGTGTGTGTGTGTGTGTGTGTGTGTGTGTGTGTGTGTGTGTGTGTGTGTGTGTGTGTGTGTGTGTGTGTATAGCTGTCTGGTCCCTGGAGTGAGGCTGTATTTTACCATAGTGAAATGATAAGACCCCCTCCCCCCATCCACTCAATGCAAGCTAGTATCCCTGTTGATGTCATCAATCTTAGAAGGGCATTCTAACCACCTGTAAACATGCATGTCCTGGGGTGAGGCTTGTTGTTACATAGCCTACTGATGAGCCCCCCCTCCCCACATACACTCACTGCATTCTAGCATCCCTCGATCTTAGGCCATTCTGACTACCAGTACATGTGCAATCTCTGTGGCACGTCTTGTAATTGCGTAGTACTATAGTGATGATTTGCACATAGCAGGGGTTCTCATCCCAACACTGGCAACTGTGTGTGTGTCAGAGTGTGTGTTACTGTGTCTGTAAATCCCTGAGTGTGTGTTTGCATTCTGTCATAGGAGTGGATATTACTGCTTCCCAATGAGAAACCACTTTTTCCACTGGCCTGTACCCTTGTCATCTGCTAAACCACTCTTTTACCTCCACCCCGCTCCAGGTAACTATACCTGTGATGTCATCCACTATGGATGTGACAGCTCTGGCCACAGTAGCTTACTACACAGCTATCATGCGCTTGCATCATTAGATCAGTAAACATGTTTGAAACTTGGGAGATTATAACTGTGATGTGGAAGCTACAAAGTGCAGGCAGGTATTGTCATACAGATCTTTGAGTAGTCTACATTTACATATGAGACACTAACCGCAAACACTGACATCCCCTGGACATGCAATTACATCTAAAAGAGGAAGGCAGAACATCAAGATCAACATGCAGTTACTGTTGTTACACATGATACATACTGTCAAAAGTACAAAATGCATTCTAAAACTGTAGTACATGGTATGTCTGCTGCCTGTCAACACTACTCAACAATGGTAATCAACAATTGTCTTCTTAGTATGTTCACCCTGTGCATCAGACCAAATGAGCATGTCCCTGCACCGATGTTGTGGATGACAGGGATGTGGCACAGGCATCATCATATGCACAGGGTGATAATGTTTGCCAGAAGCCTAGGCTGCACTATTGGATGACATCATGTGTGTGGGTTAGGGCATTTTATCTCATTGGGCGTGTGTGGATGTTATGCGTGTGTGTGTTGAGGTGCCCTACATTTGTTACTGGTGTGTGTGTGTATGTATGCACACAGGTCTGGCATGTGTCTGGCCTACACAGGGGTATTATTGACAGCTACAGACTGTACAGGGCAGGGTTTACAGTTCATAGTGTCTGGCCATGGCCACGTGACCTGCGCCTGTCAGGGGTTGCACGGGCACTACCAGGCAGAGGTCCAGATTCGGTAAAGTCTGATGACACATGTCCACTAGAACCGTGTCCCATTTGTGACCAACCAGGACCATGTGCACATGGCCTGCTGTGTCCTGGTGTGGACAGCACAGCACGAGCTGCACTGCTGCTGCTATTGCCACTATGGGAGTGGACATGTGATGTAGCATGTTCACGTAGACCTTCAACAGGTCATGTAGCTGGCCTACGTCCAGGTGCCCAACACCTCATTCCCACCAGATGTTCCAGCACAGATATTCCACACTCGAGGATTGACATGCCATGGTCAAGGACTCCCACCATGTCACCCAATTATCTATCAAAAATATCTGCAAGATGATGTTGAGCATTTGCAATTGCCTGGATGTTGTCAGTTAAAGAATGGACAGCAGCCCTCTGAAGCCTCAGACCTTCTCTGTTGTGCCATTCAGCATGTGCCTGTGCCTCCATTACAGCCTGAAACATGTGTCTGGTGACACCAGCTGATGTGCTATGTCCTGCAGGGGCATGATGGCCAGAAGTTCTCCTATGAGCAGCCCTGGGCACATGCCTGTGTGGGACATCACCAGTCAGTTGGTTGGGATCATGGTGTGCAGGCACACCTTCCATAGTCTCCACACATTCCTGTTCCATGCTACCACCCACCAACTGTCCTTCCTCTATGGCCACTTGTGATGGGGTATGTGTAGGCATGAGAACTGTGTGCGGGGATGCAGGTGGAATGGCAACCAATGGCAAAGATTCAACCCCTGACAACCCTGCCTGTGCCTCAATCATACTTTCATCATCACTGCTAGAGTCTGTGGGGACACTAACATCAGGTGGGCCACAGGAGGGCAATGCACCTACAGCAACACCTGTGAGGGGCAGACAAGAACTGTACATTGCAAGTTATACATCACAGTACAGACACACAGACACACAGACACAGAGATGGGGACACACACACATAGACAGACACACAGACAGAGACACATGATATGGCACCCAATGGCATGAAACATGCATGTGATATGGCAGAAGGCATTAGGCTTAGACAATTATAGTGGTAGTTATCATACATCCCTGTGTTGCACACAACAGCATGCATGTGTTATAGCAGAAGGCACCTTACACAATTATAGTAGTAATTAGCATACATCCTTGTGTTGCACCATTTGTGTTAGTAGGTCATGCCCCAAACCAGCAACACAATGCATGCACTATGCACCGTTGCACTGCACTACCATGTTTTGTGCAACATACCCCACATTTTAACAGACCATCGCTGACCTGTGTACATCTGCCACTGATGCTTTGTGTTGGCCACTGCCCCTATGTGTGATGAGGACATGAGCAGAAGGGTATGTTGAGTGAATACTATGTTTGCCTGAGCCCTAACTTGCATATCTCCCCCACAGCAGTGCATGTCTGTTCAACATTATTCTGCTTACCCCTGAGCTGAGTTTACAGACAATGTGCATGTGGCTGTACACAAATGTTTGACATGACTGTACCTACTTTGCAGTGGTGCCACAGACCAGCACAGGTTAACAGAACACCAGCCTGATGTGTGGCATATGACTTTGCCAATCACATGTAGTATGACATGTCTTCTGCTGACGTGTTGAATGACATGCATACATGTTTAGCACAATGGTATCCTTTCAAATATACAGTGAGGTAATGGTGTCCCAATGCAGGGACGTGTTATACTAACATGGACCTTCAGCTGATGCAATGCTGTCAGTCCGCCCTACAGATATACAGTGACATACTGCACATTAAGCTGATGTGCATAGCCATTACAGGGTATCATGCGGCTTCACTATTGCTATACAGTGTGAGTTACAGACACAGTTCATAGCCATGACTGTGTTCAGATACAATACATATCTAATGTGGAATGTGACCCACATTACTGAGGTGTATACACACTAAACCCTAATGTGGAATGTGTGACACCGGTCACTGAAGGGTATACAGATGACACCCCTGCACATCTGGAACCATATTGCTTATGCCTGGCAACTATGCCCAGACATGGCTAACCTAGCAGTACTCCATGTCCCACATGCCATCTGTGTACCACACACACACAAGGAGCAAGAATGACAGTGATGTCTGACACCAGTAAGGTGAATGTACTGTATCTGTGGCCTGATGTAGTTGTATGTGTATGTTGTACAGCACATGTATGTATTTGGATACTGTATAGGTGAAAGCCTTTATGTCGTGACACACTCAAGATGTTCAAGGCATGTTATGTGGTGGTTTGATGTCATGCCTACACAAGCTGTGCACAGGCCTGTATGATGTTTAGTGTGTCACATCTGCAATATCACCATTACACAAAGGCCATAGTTGTATTGTGTCGAGCCAATGTACAACAGGGTGTACACACATGTACATCCCTTCTACTGTGTGTGTGTTGCTTCATGTCTCTGGCCATCCTCCATGGCCATGTGTAAACACGTTTTGTCAAATGGCTGTTATGGGCATCTATTCCACATGTCTGTGTTGTCCCATATGTCATACACCTGTAGATGTCATATGCTCCACTGAGGACAGGGATATGCAGACAAAGGATGGTATGTTTGGGGTAAGAGATATCATGTTTTGCAAGATAGTTAACCAGTGTTGCAGTCAGCCCACAAAATGTTATGGACATGTCAGATAGCACATGACATTGTGCGACAGTCATACTACCATACATTATGTGTACATGTGTTAAATGGCCACATGGCAGATAGCATGCAATTAATATGATCTGTGCATTATCAAGCCTGACAAATAATAACAATCTCACCTGCAACAGGCTGCTGTCGCTGCAAAATGCCAGAGGTACCTAAATATGAGTGTTACAGCAGTAAGATCATTATCCACATCTGTGTGATAGCTACAGGGTGGAATGTTAGCACATAAGCCAGTACAATAGGCTATACTATGGAGTATGCATATCTGTACATACATACAGTAGCAAACTATAGTATATGGCATGTGTGAATACATGCCTTGCATATGATGTTACATTGAATATTGTACAATAACACATGTAACTATATGAAATATAGTTGTGTTCTATGTGCAGTAGTGACTTACCAGACAACTCCCGGCTCAGTGGTTGTGAGACACCCACCTCCACAATTCCAACTAAAGCTTGTGGATGGAGTTCTGCAGGTGTCCTCAGGTTGGCCAGTAGCTCCTTGTTTCGTGTGAGTGGGGGCTGGGTGAGTGGCCCCCCACCTGTTGCAGCCTGTTCCCTGGCGATTGCATTTGCACACTGTTTCGCCCATCTAATGAGGTCGGTGCAGTGTTGGCGCACCTGCTGATAGGTGCAATTGTGGCCGCCAACATCATTTACCCTCCTACGAAGTTCCTCCCACTGGGCATCCCGCTGCTGTGCCTCCTGTGGCATATGGCTGAAGAGTGTATCATGGTTGTCAAGGAGATATGGAATGAGGATCTCATCCTTCAAGCGGGTGTATGGTGGGAGCCTGGCACACGGCATACCTGGAAGACATAATGATGGAGACAGGTCACAGTAACTCACAGAGAAGTACAGAAGTACAGCTGCACATACATGTGTATCACATTTATTATGATTACAAACATGTCTTTGCAAATCTGCATGACACTAACACCACTGACATGTTTAACTCACACACATTTGACACTTACTGGTGATTTGATGTTATCACCATATATGTGTGTGTCAAGTGATGACATTGCTCATACTCCATGTAGATGTTTTCATGATGTAGGCATGTCTGTTTGCCTGTACTGGGGTCTTTACCTATCAGCACATGCCTGCATGTGTTCACATTAATGCAAGAGACCTTAATGCTGTGTATATATCACATATGTAGTCATACACAGCCTTAAGGGACATGACCTGTGACCCTGCAGATGTGCTCATGGAAAGATTTGCATGTATGTGTTTTGCCATATACATCTACATGGCACTGTACAGCAGTATAGCATCCTGCCATGTATTACCTGTGTTGCACATGTGAAACACATGGGACAATGACTAGCTTGATGGTATTTGCAGGGTTGGATATCAACTATAACATGTATGGTCATAGTGAACTAGTAGACTATATGCCCTGGGCCATTTATGAGCCTAGGCTGAAAGGTTATCTAGCTGTAGCCAACAGACAGGTAGCTTTCAGTTGCCAGTTCAAGCACTGCCACAGAACTGATCTACAGGGTTACTGATATATTTGCCATGCGGTCATCACACCATGTCTCAAAGAGGGGAAATGTGCAGCTTTGCTGGACAGGGACGCATAGTATGACAGGAGTATGTAAATTGTATGGGACAGGGATCTGTCAGGCATGTTATGATCCTTGTACTAGACAGGTAGATGTCATGAAGTACGTGTTTATTTGAAATCAGGATGTGTGAGTGTAGCATGTCCAACATCCCTGGGTTGGACATGGCTTTATTCAGGGTAAGCATCATGCTACATAGTCGAGCTAGGGTTTGGTAAGGCCAGTGTAGGCCATCTGAACATGTCCAATAACCCTTAAAGGAAATATGTGATCTATTATGGGTCACTTGAGTGTTGAGTATGGCTGAACAATGATCTCTATATTCATGGATGACACCCTGTCATAATTAGGGATGCCACTTATGACTACCTGACTGGTGTGGTGGAGTGACTATCAAAGAAAAGACTACTGTCCAGCTGCATCCCATACATACACAATTTCCATTATGTTGACCGCTGCCTAGGTGGTAGTTCATGGGTATAGGGTTTTTAACATAGGGGATGTCAATGCAATACTTAGCTGTCAGATTGCGGCCATACGTCACACACCATACATTTGACCCACAAAGGCCCTTCTGTATGTTGCCCGCAGCACTCATTGAGTCAACTATTGCTCCTAGCTCATAGTCATTTGCAAACGTCAATAGGCAGATGCCTTCTGTGTTAGTCTGTGTGGTATAGATAACAAAGAGAGGGAGTACCAGGAATGACCCTGTATTACTGTAGCTGGCACTGGTTTGATGTGTGTGTATTAGTCAGACACATTCTGTAGTGTTGGTTCTGCCAGCAATCCAGTTGCCAACCAATCCTGTGACATAGGAAACTACACCTAGTTTACTGAGTGTAGCTGGAACACAGTATGGGTGATGGTGTTCTAAGACCTGGCAAGGTCATGATATGCTGTGTGAATCAATCTTACTGTCATCTACATCTGTACTGACTACATCAAATAGGTTGATCAAGGTTCATGGCCTTACATACCAGACTCAGCAGGGTAGTAGTGAACTATACCCCATTATCAGTGGTGGCTCCCCCTTTGTGGGGTGTGATAACTGTTGCTGTGCACCATTCAGTGTGTACACAGCCTGACATGAAGCTAAAATTTAACATGATGTGTATGTGGAGAGCAAATTGTTCTGACATTTGTGTAAAATACACCCTGGGATGTTGACAGGTCCCATGCAAGCTGTATGTATGGCTTTAGAGAGTGCAGCTTGTACCTGCATAGTTGTTATTACAGGGGCTCTGTAGTGTACATGGATATATAAATATGTGTACTTGTTGGGGGGAGGTGAGAGTGGGTTTAGGTTATCCAAGACCCTATCTGGATGAACAAGTGCTATTTCTGTAGGTGCAGTACATCTCATGCCATAGTGCTCTGAAGCATAGCAGGTCTTATTGTTGCCATTACGATTCATGACACAGCTATAGAATGCTCTGTGGTTGGCCTCATAATATGTGGCTGATTAGTTTCACAGTAGCTTTGTGTGGTTTTATACGGTGTATCTGCATCTTACTGAGGCTGACCAGGGATCACCTCTACTCATGTGTGTTCACTCTTGCAACAGTTACTACCTTCTGTGGTACAGTTTAAGGTAGGTTACCACCTGTTTGCCTTCTTGTTTGTGTTTGGTTGAATCTTGGTTCTGCTTCAATGGCACAATCACTGCACTTATGTGAGTGCTTAAAGTGCATTTGGGTAGGATTCAGCATTTGCACATGCATTGTCCATCTACATGGGTGCCATGACAGTCACCACTTTGCTCTTAAGAAGCATGACATTGGCTTTGGAGACTGACTATCTGTAGCATACTGTTAGCCCTGTTTGTGTGACTATGGTGATCCAGGTCATTGGGGTAAATGAAATCCAACATGCATTGAGCACAGGTGTTGGTACATGAGGAGTCTTCCCAGTTCATAATGGGATAGTTGAGAGTAGCCATTATTATGGTTTTCTGTCTCAAACATAATATTCCCCATTGCAGCACAATTTGACAGTTGGGAATTCTGAGGCATGGTGGGTGATCTGTCGCAAGGTGCAAGTTGGATTCCACTTTTGCACAAAGGTAGTTGCTCAGCATAATGCATCTGAAGTTATGCAAGTGCAACTAGTGTGGGGGTGTACATATTCTTCAGGAATATGGACACACCTGTGGCTTGTGTGTTCGAATAAAGGATAATGGCCAAGAGGTGAGGTATGTGTTATAACATGGTCATGCAGGGGTGCTCTCTGGAGCGTTGAACCATATCACAATCACTGCACAGATATGTTCTCCATGTTAAGGATTGACATAAGTGAGTCCATGTTGAGTTTCTGAAATGTATCATCGAGTAGCGAGACCTGCAGTTTATTGCTTGGCTGTCCCTGTTACAGCAGTGGACTTTCACTTGAACTTTGCATGATGAAGGCACTAGTCAGTATCCAGATTCCCCGGGGTGACAGGTGCGGGCCCTATCTGTCAAAGCATCATGGTCTGTCAACCATGTTATCCCAGGCAGAGAGATACTGGATACACGTTGAATTACACTAGCACATTAGACAGTTGTGGAATACAATCCTTTTGTCCCTGTACTGCAGTACCATTCTGGCCAATGGCAGAATGTACCCAGGCCTTGGGACGTACCTGCATGGGCTACAAGACCTGACAGTTCCTACATGTGTGTTTCCATGCAGTCCGGGCTACTGCATCACAGGTCCTGCACAACATGGAATATTACATAGCCATGTGTATAGTTCAAAAGGTGGTCTGAGTGTATGGGTATGTGGTTAATCATGGCAGACAGGCAGCTGACAGTATGTTTGCCCTTATAGCTTGGTGTGTAACATAGTGTTGGAGTTTGCATTCACAAGTGAGTACTGTTGGGCATGTTTCTGGCCACGTGTTCTGAGGGGTGGCACAATTTGGCAAACTATGTCATACAGTTTCTGTATTATGTTGTCTGTCTATTCCAGCTTGGGAGGTCTCTTGCTTGGCCAGATACTTAGAAGCCTCTGTGAATGTGTGTGATATCTGGTGGCATGTGTGGGTGTCCTTACTGTGTTCTGGTAAGGGTTGTGGTGATGAGATGCATGTGTTAACCTACACCTCTTGACTGTCCAGTCCAGTCATGGTTGTAGACTGGACTGCCTTCTAGTTTAACCCTGTAGCTGCATCCCAGACAATGTGTGGGGTGTGGTGTTAGGTGGGTTTGCCAGTGTACATGGCATAGAGATTACATTCCCCCAGGATGGCCACATACATAAAGCTGACATTAGTAAACACCAGCAGCTGACTAGTGGACATGCCTGTATGAGCATTCAGTACTACAAGTACCAAGTACTGTATTTAGTTTACTTATTGCTTATGAAGATGTTTTAGACAGTGTTGCTCACACGTAAATATCTGTGTTATGGACGTGACAACACTGGCTATTACAGAAACATAGTAGCTACCTTTAGCAGCAATCCTCATCTGAGGAGCACATCACATCCTGACAGTTAATTACTGATGATGCAAGTGTCAACAGGTCTGTATCCTTTTCTGGGTATATACTCACATATCCACCAGAACCATGAGCTCTGTTGGACACGGTAACCCACTCCCAAAACAGAGTCAAGTATCAATAGACTCTGCTGCCACTATCAACATGATCAGGATATAATCAGATAGTGTAAGCCATCATCTATGAAGCAGCTATTACACATGGGCAGCAGTCTCCTACATCTTACACTCCTACTGCAGATGTTACACTGGAGTTAAAGATTATGTTGTTTCATTACCAATACTGTGCACAACCTTTCATACAGTATTTGCAATTGGCTATTAGGTTGGCAATGAGAGGTTAGGCTACACATGTTCAACCAGTGTGTCTCTACTCTCAATATCCACTCTATATAGGTGTGCACATAGCCATTTGGCCCAGCCCTGTAACAAGGGTCACTACACATTTGCATAACATGTACACATGCACAGCTGTTATTGCTTGCAAATGATTCTAGAGAGGTGGATATTACGTGTCTTATGTGCAAGGATAGTTACCTAGCTCTTCCAATTTTCTTTGCTATCATGCTGCTAAACTGTCAGATGACTACAATTCATATGTATCCTGTTATTGAGTATATTGCCAATAGACATAACTAACGTTTGCATAACATAACAGAAATGCTATGTAAAATGGAATACAGATCTGCCTAGAATACTGTATATTACACAGTTATTGGCACAATATCCCACAATGCAAATCATATTTGCATAGTAAGCCCACCTTTGACATGTTCATTGCACTAATACACCCATACATATGTCTACTGTTACAATATATCACCATATACTATCCCCTGTTATAGCACATACTTGTTGGACCAACCCTGACACTGACAGTGGCTGGAAAAGAATTGGTGAATTCCAAGCCCATATATATCATCCCGTGTGGTGTATGAGGAGTTTGCCTTGTGACCTACAGCAGTACACACATAGAATACTACAAGCATTATGACTGCTCAACAATACATCACTACAAGATAGTTATTTCCACTATATGCATTGATTACACTGTAATTATTACAGAACAGGTACTACATACACAGACATACTAAATGTTATACATACCTTCTTGGTAACTGGATGTGTTATTGACTGGTACTTTAATGCTTTTCGGTTTGTGTTTCAATCTTCTGTTGGGTATTTTGTACTGTTCTGCAGATATATACAGATGGTTTGAATGTGTGACAAGACATCCTTTTATAGTTAGAGATTAGTAACATGTGCTATCCAGATCACCAGTTGGTGCTCCGATGTAGTTAATTACATGCACATTGGCTGTGCAGCTACTCCATTAGCCAATACCATGGTAACAGTGGAGTATAACTGAGTACTCCACTTGGGCGTTGTCCCTTTGCCTTACTTGTGAGGAAGACAGCCTGGAAGTGTTGTCTGAAATCTATTGCAACAGCTGTATGGAGACAAACGCAAATATATTGTGTGTAATGCCTAGAGGATTTGGTCTAAATGTGAGTACTGCTGTTATATTTCTGAACATTGCTACTTGTGCAGGGTTTGTCTGTACCTAATACTTCTGCATATGTTTCAGTCTGGCCAGGATGTTTGACCAGCTCAAGGCTGTATGGCTATGCATATTATGTTAGGGGGTTTACAGTGTGCTCACCAGACATCTTTAGTTTGGTGTAAATGCGTATCATACTGTGCTGATAATCAGCAATTGGTAACACTTCCTGGTGTAATTACTTTTCAACCCTCTGAAACAGGATTAGTTCAAACAAACCCTGTAACATCAGCAGCTGTTCCATTGTATAACAGCAACTATTTCACATAGGACCATGTTAATGTGTCTCTGTCCAGGTATGTCAAGGTTTCAGCAGATGTGGGTGAATAACTGGTTATGGTATGACAGTATGTATTGTTGTAATCAGTTTGGCTGTGGGGGAGATGTTGGTGGGTGTACATAGCAGATGCAGGTGTGTAGGAACTGCTTTTATATATATTCTATATGTGTGTGGGTGTTCATTCCCTATGTGAACACCTATCTCTTAGTGGACTAATACTATGGTAATTGCAGGCTGATTCATTAAGGCACTGTTAAATGCTTCCTGTATAGCATGCAGGTAATGTTAGTCTTTGAATCCTTTTGGCAATACATCGGAATGTAATAAAGTTTTGATAACTGAAAGATGTTTGTGTATTTCTGTCATGGGTATTTGCATCATTGTAGTTGTGTTGGTGACTAACCCTATTTGGCTCATGTCCATAGAACATATTTGTAATAGTGTATTGGCATATACTCTTCATATGTTATATTCATATTGCTTGGGGGTGGCAGAATGTGTGATTGCTATGGTCCATGTTATACTCAGATTTGAACACTTCAGATGCTGTATAGACACATGTATGTATGTGTGTATATATATATATATATATATATATATATATATATATATATATATATATATATATATATATATATATATATATATATATATATACATATATATATACATATATAATATATATTATTGCATGTGTTTATATGTACCTCCATAGATGTGTAGATGTTTTTAACCTATCTATATATCTACATATATTTATATCTGTATAGTAATCGACATGTATCTATGTATCTCTCTCTCTCTCTCTCTCTATATATATATATATATATATATGTGTGTGTGTACATCAGTATATAATATATATCTATATATATATATATATATATATATATATATATATATATTCTGTGTGGAGTCTGCATGTCCTCCCGGTGGTCGCGTGGGATTCCTCCGGGTGCTCCGGTTTCCTCCCACATCCCAAAGACATGCTGTAAGTGGATTGGGTACTCTAAATTGGCCCTAGGTGTGAGTGCGTGCATGTGTGTGCCTTCTGTAGAAGGTTGGGTGATGGGCTGGCAACTCATCACCGTAAAACTCCACTGCCAATCATGAGCAGACAGGTGATCCGCTGTGGTGACCCCTAACTGGGAAAAGCTGAAAGAAGATGAAGATATATATCTATATAGCATGCACCTTTCATTGGGTACATGGCGGTTTGTCCTATTTCCACACAATCCTCCCTTTTGTGTTTTAACCTGTCTGAATAAACAACTGGCATAGGTACATCTCAGATAGCCTACTGGTAGGTTACTCTGAGGATGGTGTACATGTTTGCGGGTTCTAATCCTGGAAGTGGTTATTATTTTACCTCTCAGAGGAGGCACTGGTAGGGAAAGTGTGATTAACGCACATTTAAGCAGTTGTAAGCAAGTTTGCCCATGGTCTGGTTCGTGGTAAGCAAAGGTTACACCTGTGAAGCGCTTATCCGTTTAACCGTGTTTAAGCACCGCTTACCGTCACACAAACCTGCACAAAACAGCTTACAACTGCTTAAAACCTTAATCAGCCTGCATCCAACAGCCCTTATTCTGGCCCTCAAAATAAATTAACAGCCCTTGAACCTGGGACCATGAAAACACAGTCACTGACATTACCACTAAGGCATCTGGGATATGTACAAATGTTATGGTGTTTAGAATATACATTTTACTAGGGGCATTCCTCACTACTGAAAACAAATGTGACAGTCAGTTGGTGTACATATGTATGGTACTTGTTAATGTCCATATGTTTGTGGAATTAAGTGTTGCAATGTGACCTGACAGGGTGTATTATGGATGAGAATGGTTCTTGTTTTGTGTCCTTTTTTATTGTCCCCATACTCCATGTATACCCCATCCAGTTCACTTATTAAACATTCAACCCAGGCTCTCCTTGATGCATAACTTTATTACCCATCATTCCTCCCCCACCCCAATCTCCACATACACAACAACCATCCCTTCTATGGTGAATTAAGTTAATATTAATAGTTATAATACCACAGTTGCATGTGTTTAGTGTACACGTCAATTCCTTTGGATTGCTTCTGTGTCACGAAGTGTGTTCATAGATGTTTATATATATGGCTATAGATGTAACTGTATATATATATATATATATATATATATATATATATATATATATATATATCTATGTGCAGACATCACTGACATGTATATATATATATATATATATATATATATATATATATATATATATATATATATGTTTAGTATTAATTTTTAACAGTTATACATATGTAGACTTGTATATGTTGATTCACAAACTACAGCACATTACAATATACTGCACATATGTACACAAAGTGACTGTCCCATTTATGGTCAGTACTGTGGAATGCCTATAGTAAAAGGTGTAGTCTAAAGACCATAAAAAATATGTGCAGCTTAGATGGCATAGTGGTAAGTCCCATGACTATGGTGTGCATGGTCCAGGGTTTAAGATCTGTGATGCTTTAAAGTCTTTTTTTACTCCAGAATAAGGCTCATTTAAGCAGTTGTAAGCATGTTTAAAAGTGTTTGTGTGACATTAAAACAGCAGTTAAACACGGTTAAACAAAATTTAAAAACATATAACCTGTGTGAGCAAACACAGACACATCTGCTAACTACTCAGGATATATACATTTCAGTGAAGTAACATCTCACTATGTGCTTGCATGACATTACAGTCTCTGTTGACTTTACTCTATGGCACACATGGGTTTATATGGGTGTTTCAAATGTTTATTATACTGAAGAATACTACCTAAATATTCAAGCTGTGGTTAAGGTATACTTTTTAACATGATAAACATCTCTGACTTTATTGGGATTTGAACCACGAATGCACAGATACTATGCGAATGCTGTAACCATTACACTGTTGACATTAACATTGCTTTTGCTTATTTCCTATTTAGATGATTTCTATGTGTAAGCTAGGTTAAGCAAAGGGCGGAGGCGCCCAAACCCACTGAGCTTCACTTACTCTTGAAATCAAAACATAACAAATGAAATGAGAGACTATAAATTAAATTCCTAACTACATTAGGCATAGCCCCTCACTGACACACTTCAAGAGAAACCCTGATGTTTGAATGGGTAACAGAATATACACCCCTGGGATCATGTGTCCCAGAACCATACAGCCAGAGGGAGTGGGAGCCCCTCCAGTTTTATAGCTGCAAGACCTGTTGGGGAAATTGAATGGTGTTGATGTTTCACGATAACATGCCCTTTTTAGATCACTAAGTGCCCCTATCACCCTTTTTCCCGGCAACTCTGCCTGGAATCACTTCATTGGCTATGCTTGACAGAGGCTCAGTTACTTCATCAATGGTGAAGAGAAAGCCAACACACTGTAGCTATGCTTCTAAATGCCCTTGGGCAGAAAGCCTACTACCTATCTGTAAACCTCTAAAGTGCAGGCCATCACAGACATAATATGTGAATAAACAGAGCTTTCTCATCACAATATACAGTGAAAAATCACCATGTAGTCATAAAACAGTTAAGTACAGCAAGAACATACAGAACACTGATACTTAATCAATCCAAAAGCCTATCTTGAAAGCTAGAAGACTTGTATCAGTTTAAGGCTTTCTATTGCTTACCAGTAGGTTACCTACAGGAAAGATGAGTAACAAGCACATATGAGAAACATGCATGCAACAATATGATACCGACTTGCATGTGCCAACCTTAGGCTTTCGAATACTGGCCAAGGCTATTGGTGCCCCCATGGTGCTTTTTTAGGCAAGTCTCACAGGTGAATCCCACCTCCATAAACAGCACAATAGCAAAATCAATGAGGGTTATGCTACTCAACCCCAGGAGTTGTAATCACAAAATGCACGCACTCATAGCACTCCTCAGTATGGACAACGTCAACATCTGTGCAGTAACTGAAACCTGTTTTAAGGCTCCTGAGAGCATGCCAGCACTACTGGACTACAACCCATACCACACATTTTGGCCACAGAACATGGACTGACACAGACATGGAGGGGATCTATCCATATTCATCAGGGATACCTACACCTCTAGGTTAGTGGGGCAGCATGATACCTCTGAGATCAGCAATGTGCAGCTGACATCAGCCACAACTGCAATGCAAACTGTGGCCTGCTACAGATCACTCTCCATGACCCAGGACCACCACTCCACCTACCCTGAGACAGTCGAAAACATGACAGTCCTACCAAACACCCTGGTATTGGTCGATTTTAACTACCCTACCAATAACTGGGAAACCTATTCAAGTACTCACTTCCAGGCCCAGTGCTTCCTGGCATTTATCACCTCAGATGCCCTGCATCAGATGATAAACTCCCTAACCAGAGATGGACACATACTAAAAGTGGTAATCACCAACATGGGTGACAGGTGCACCACAGCAGAGGTAAACCAGTCACTGGTTAGATCTGACCATGAACTATTCACTGATGATTTCCACACCCAACCATCTCCCCCACCCATGGTAACCACAGTGAAAACCATTCCTACAGCTACCTTCACACTACTAAAGACAGAGGTGGGAGGTTTCACAGCCCCCACGGTAAGGGAAAACACTGCTCAAGATACATAAAGATTTACAAATGCACTCTATAAGCACCTACAAGGATGGATGAATCGTGCCATCACTGGTAAACCAAGACTGGCTTCTCAAAGACAAGGACACCAGTCTAGTGGACCCCTGCAATAAACAGGCTATACAATAGAAGTAGGACAGTAGTCCAGAAAAACAGCAAATCCAAAGAAGGGCAGACACCTGTGACCAGTATTAGTAAGAAACTTAGGTCCCTCATGAAATCATCCAAGGCTAACTTCAACAGGAAAATAGGCAAGGATTCAAAAGATAACCACAAACCCTTCTTTGGCTATATCAAGGATCTAAGTGGTAACACACACATTTGCACTGTGCCGGTGCAATAAAGCACAAAATATACTGAACCTACTAATATTGCCAACATCCTTGCAGATACATTCAGTGCAAACTTCACCCTCTAAAGAGCCCACAACAATACCCGTAAAGTACAGTATCCCAGACATCAGAGACACGCAGGTGGAAATAACCCTCTCAAACGGCAAAACACAGCATCAATGAAGGCAGATGGTGAACCAGACTGCGTCTTCCAAACACTATAAGATGAACTAACCCCCCACCTAATTAAGCTTTTCAACCTCAGTCTCTACACAGGCTACATGCCCATACAATGGTGCATAGCAACGGTTATTCCACTCCACCAAGGTGGAAACACAACTGACCATGGTAACTACCACCCCATAAGCCTGACTAGCCTGGTCTGCAAAGCTATGGAGTGCATCCTCATGGCACTCATTAACAAAGACATTGGTAACCTCCAAACACTTGACCCAACCCAGGTCAGCTTGGTTGAGTGCAGATCATGCCTGCTGAACCTGTTTGACGTCTTACAGACAGTCACCAAGGCATTAGATGAGGGGAGAGGTGGTTCACACAAACTACCTGGACCTCACCAAGGCTTTTGACACCATTCCCCACTCAGGTATTGATAAACTCACCAGCCTATACATGAACTTATACATCACAGGATGGGTTGCCAATAGGCTTACACACAGAACCCACATGGTATGACTAGCAGTCTCCAGGTCCAACTCCTAACCAGTCACAACTGGTGTCCCACAGGACTCAGTCCTGGGACCCCTACTGTTTGGCATATACTTCTCAGAGGTACGGGCAAACAAAGGTGGACTATGGCAGACCATGTTTGGCAATGACTGCAAACTGGGAGCCATAATTGACAGTCCAGCTGACACAGACATCCTTCAAAAGGCCTCACAGAGACCAACACAGGGTGTCAAAGTCATGGCCTCAAGCTAATTGTCACAAACTGCATGGTCATTCCATTTAGGAAAAACTAAACACCCACCTATTAACACATAAGTGGCAGCCACCTTACTACAAATGAGGTAATAGGGGATCTGGGGACTAAGGTAGATAGTATTCTTTCCTTTAACAATCATATCTCCATAGTAGTTAGGACATCCTTCCATGTAGGCCATCTGATTACTAAAGGGTTCGCATCTAGACATACTGAGGTTATAGTGCCCTTTACTCATCACTCATCAGTCCCATCATAGAGTATGATAACCCATTTGGGATGTACCTCAGAAGACACTTCCGACAGATGGACGGTCTACAAACGTACCTCACCAAGAGGATTACTGGCCTCAAACATATGTCCTATGCAGCCAGACTGAATAAACTCATGCTTTACTCAGTGGCATCTTGTTTACTCAGAGATGATCTCTGCTGGCCAACAAAGCCATGTCCAACTCAGGCTTAATGGATATGCTCAACCTATGGGAATCCATGTCACAGTGAGCCACACGCTGTAATGAGCTAATCCTTGCCACAACAATAACTAGAACATGCTGAAGGGACAGATTCCTGTCACAGAAACTCCCCATGCTTTGGAACAACATCCCTAATTACATTATACAGAGCCCCTCACTAACACTCTTCAAGAGAAACCTTGAAGAGTGGATGGGGAACAGTAGATATACCCCAGTGATTCCGCCATTGGCTCTGCTCCACAGAGGGACAGTTAATTAATCAATAGGGTGGCAAAAGCTGGCACATTTTGTCTAGGCTTATGAATGCCCTTGGGCAGTTAGCCAAGTACCTACCTATGAACCTATGAACCAATACATACAGTATCAGCACATGCTGGTAGCTTAATTTACTGTTCAGGTGTTGACTTAACTTGTGCCAGTAGCAGTTGTGTGTGCAATAGTTGAGGGCTGCCTACGTTGGATGCACACAGTAGACTGCCTATGCATGACAATTTACAGGTAGTCTTGTGTGTGTGCCATCCATTTTTACTGTGTGTTCAGGTGGAGAAAGGTGTCAGTCCCTAGGTGCCTACACTGTCAGTGTGTGTGCTATACATTCCCTCCTTGCCAAGGCATGGGCATACTGGGCACACCTCCGTCTCCCTGCTGGGGCTGGCTCAGGGTGTTCATGGTCTGAGTACCTCTGTGCCTGTGGGGCCCTTGGCAATGGTGGTGGGCTGTGAGGGCCTTCACCATTCTGTCCCTGCTGCAGCTGTTTCCACAGGATCATAATGTGTAGCATGGCACATACTATGAAGATGTGGGTACACGTGCCTGGACAGTACTGCAAGACTCCACCAGATATGTCCAAGCAACGGAACCGTGATTTAAGCATCCCAAACACATGCTCTGTGATGATTCTGGTTTGTGCAATGTGCCTCATTATGAAGTTCTTGCATGTGTGTGTGTGCATTTCTGATGGGAGTCATCATCCACAGTTCCAGTGCATAGCCAGAATCCCCCACCAGGTGGCCATTTGGAATGTCCCCCTTGGCAAATACCTGATACAGCTGTGAGGCATGCCAGATGTGGGAGTCTTGATAGCTTCCAGGGCTGCCAGCACACACATCCATGATAATGCCCTGGGCATTGCACATGACCTGGCAGTTGATGGAGGGTAATCCCTTGCAGTTTATATAGTGCCTACCCTGCTCACCAGGTGGTGACTTGATGTGTATGTGCGTGCAGTCTATTGCACCCAGTACCTCCGGGTATTCTGCCACACAGTGGAAGAGACGCATATTGCTGGCCATCTCCTCCTGTGTTCGGGGGAAGTATATGTGCTCATTGGCATGTGGTAACATGGCATCCAGGAACTGGTGAAGTAACCTGGATGCTGATGCTTGTGAGATCCCCATGATATCCTCAGTTGGCCTTTGAAAGGTACCTGTGGCTAGTATTCTCAGGCTTACGCATACCTTCGTATCCACTGGGATGGGTTCCTCTCTGTTTGTTCTGGCTCTGAGGCGTGGCCGGCACAGCTCCACAAGTTGCTGTAGGGTGTCCCTATCCACTCTGTAATGCTCTACTATCTCCAGATCATGTAGCCCCTGATAGGTTACCCTGGGTCTGAACACTCTTCTCCTCCTCTGGTGCCTGAGGTGGTTGTCAGCATCATCCTCCACACCATCTTCAGTCTCCAACACATGCTGGTGGATCAAAGCTATGGCATCCCATAACATGTACATATTAAAAGTTCCCCATATTTATATATATATATATATATATATATATATATATATATATATATATATACACCAATGGTGCAGAGTGAATGGGAATACACAAGTGTGTTTGAGGTGCTTTCACACTTTATACTATTGTGCTATGGATGCTGCTGATGTCATTGGCTGTGTATGCGCAATTCCAGCTGCAGGGTATCTTAATTATGGGTTTTACAGTGAGTACTGCAAGTGTGGGGCCTGTAGTGTGGCATTATGCTTGCCTGCCTTGATTAATCTGTTGCCCTTTAATTCACTTTTAAACCTGGATCCCCTCCCATTGTCAGGCATGCATCCACCTGCCAACTTTCTTGTCTTCTACTTTCCCTACCCAGTCACGTGTTGCAAAATGTGTTTTGTAGCTGATATAATGCAATTCTGCTTTGTTCTGCTGTGACACTTTACTGTTTTCTTTGCAGTACAGTCCCTCCCCTTTCTTGTTCTGCAGGTAGCTGCTTGCAGCCTTGTTAGCTGTTGTCAATGGCACACTGTAGGTTCCTAGGTGTTAATTAGTTATTTGTACTCCAATTTCCCTACTGCAGCATTTCCTTATTTTTTTCCTATATCCTTCCTGTTTCAGATCCGGTGCGTGCCACTCAAACCTGTTTACCGCGTTTAAACGTGTTTTAATCTCCATTCACATGCATACTCAGTTTGCTTGTGTGCTCTCAGCTAAGCAAAGCTATAGCCTGTTCAAAACACCCCTTTCCTGCAGCTTTGCTTAGCTACAGGAAAACCAGATTAGCAATGCTCCAATCTATTTACAGCAAAGGTGACACACCCCGCTCTTTATGTCATTTTAATCTCAAGGGCACACCTCAGTGTTATAACGCCATGCTGTGAGGTGCATCCATAAACCAGCGGGGGAATCTGTGATTCACTATTACACCTCTCATTTGCATGGCATTGCCTACTAATTCCTACCTACTGTGCAAAACACTGTCACAGTCCCTTAGCAACCCTTGCACCATGGTGTGGCCTAACATGCCTGCCATTGACTATTACGGGGAAATCATGATATGTGTTACATTGCAGTTTTATTCTATATTTTTCTATTTTCCTTGCGATCCCATTTGAGTGCTGCTGCCCTACACTTAAACTTCGCGATAGTGCAAAAAATAAATTTAAATGTTCTTTTTATATTTTGTACATTTTTTATGCCAATGGCTATATATTTAGCCAGTGGCATATATTAACAATATAATATTTAGCCATTGTCATATGTTAACAATATAATGTTTGGTCGGCTGCCATGGCTCCGATTTTATGTTTGCAAAAATGTAAACCATTTTTTACGGTTTACATTTCTGCATGCTTACACTACACCTGCATCACTTCCTGGATCACTAAATACCTTCATTTGCATGCTACACTGCTGCAAATGGGGTAATTAGCATACAGGGGCCAGGAGCTGTGCGGGTGTAGCATACGCAGGTAGTGCACGTGTAAACAGCTCATACCTGGATCGCTCGCCGGCCATATTTGGTGTTGGAACACCAATGCTACTCCTGCACCTGGCACAAGCTTCATGAATCCCGGGATAAGTGTTTTTCTGTGATGTCAGAACTGTACTACTGGATTATTTTAAGTATTCCTCTGTTATCTCTGAACTCATGACAAGCACTGTGTAGTAAAAAGTATTGTCTTGTGTTTTGACTATTTGTTGTTAAATATTTTTAAACCCTTTCAACTGTGGCTGTTTTTGTAGAGATAATTTAAACTCTTTAGAGTACTTCAATGCCTTTGGTAAAATTGTACAAAGACACTCCAATAGCTTTAGCCATGGGCTATACTACCAATTGGATAATAATATTGCACAGTAATAATTGGACACCCTTTTAAGGGCCTTTATGTAGCTGATAAATATTAGTGGGAGGTGGCAGCTGGTACTACAGTATAGTCTGGGAAAAAGGGGCACTGCTGAAGAACATGTGCCAGACTTCCCCAGGAGTGTCTATGTGGTTATATAAACTCTATTCAAAGTGTGTGTGTGTGTGTGTGTGTGTGTGTGTGTGTGTGTGTGTGTGTGTGTGTGTGTGTGTGTGTGTGTGTGTGTGTGTGTGTGTGTGTCACCTACTTGGCCAGGGACATGAAGCACTAGTTGGACAGAGAGGGTGCTGAAGGTTTTAGCTTGCCCACTAGGCTAAGATCTGGACCCTATAGCTGTGCCAGTGGGGAGTCTTATTGGGGACCTGGAGAGCAAGGGAGCGACCAGCCCCGGACTGACTATGATCTCTGCATTCTCTTAAGGGAAATTGCACTTTACTGTGTATATTTGTTATCCTTTCCTCCTGTATGAGACACCCCTCATTGGTGTTAGTGGTGAGGATTGAGGCTCCTTGAGTGCTGGTCCAGGGGATGGGCATCACATATGAATTGACTCCCCACTGGCTTCTAGAAACACATCTATATCTATCTACATGTATCTCTCTCTCTCTCTCTCTCTATATATATATATATATATATATATATATATATATATATATATATATATAGATATATATATATATACATATATATATATATATATATATATATATATATATATATATATATGGGTCTACTTCACATAATCGAACATCCAAATGTTCGACTTTCATATGGCTGAGACCATATGATCGAACATCTGAATGTTTGAAAATGTGAAAATAAAATAAATAAACAAAAAAAAACCTTAAACAGTGTTAGAAGGGGGGCAAGCCCCCCTGCACCCCCACACAACCTGCTATTTATATATACCAACTCCAAAATCGCACTACATTGTGCTAAAGGGAAATCTTCCCATTCCACGCTCTATGGAGAACCCCATTCAGACCATTTGAACTTTTAAAAGTTCGATCATATGGTCTCAGCCATATGAAAGTCGAGCTTTTAAAAGTTTGACCATCTGAAGGGGACTCATATATATATATATATATATATATATATATATATATATATATATATATATACATATATATATATATATATATATATATATATATATATATATATATATATATATATATATATATATATATATATATATATATATATATATATATATATATATATATATATATATATATATATATATTTATTACTGGGAAATATAATCAAATCTCCCTAGTGTCGATCTTTGTTTTGAAACAGATATGCAAGACTATGGGCTGGATTCACGAAGGCTTGCACGGAGTCTAAGAGTAGTGTAAGACTTCAGACAGGCAATATGTCTGCCGAGCGATTCAACAATAGCCGGCAGGGGCGTGCATGAGAGCTCCTAAAACTACTCTTGCACAGACAGTGTTATGATATGCAAATTATCTCATTTGCTGCTAAAAGCTATGCAAATGAGGTAAATTTGCAATCCAGGAAACATTAACCTGTCCGTGGGAGAGTAGAGTTATTTGCAGAAATGTACTCCGTTGGTAACGGAGTACTCTTCTGCAAATAGCAAAACGGAGCTATGACAGCTCCAAATAAAGCATGCATTATGTTGAGGAAGCATGCCAATGGCCACATAAAAGGCCATTGGCATTTTTATAGGTTGAAAATGAATAAAAATCAAATTTTTTTTCACCGATCTCCAATGTTTAAGCATAGCGTAGCACCACGCAAACGTGCGGTGCTTAAAAAAACAGAAAATAATTAGAAAATAGCCAGAACTAGGCATGTTTAATAAAAAGATTATTCTGCCATGCAGGTGAATGGAAGGCTGAAGACAACATGGCTACTGAGTAGTGGTCGCTAGGGGGGGAAGCTCAGTTTGAGAGATGTAACCAAGCATTAGTAGGCAATCCAATGCAAATGAGGATAAGGATAGTGAATCCCAATTTTCCCTGGCATGTGAGCCATGTCCCTAGAGTGTAAGTGTAGGAGTAGGGGAGTAGTAGAGTAGAAGATAGGTGACATCATGAGGGGGTATGTCTGAAAGACTGTAAGCTTATTGGAGCAGAGTGGCTTGTGTTTGACGTGAGTTGCTCAGGATTGCAAAAGGCGTGTCTACAGTTGTCCTAGCTGAAACCCAGAAACCGAAGGTGTACGCCATGGATATATCTGAAATTTCTTGCGAACTTGCTTACACCGTGTGCGCGCGTTTGTGCGACTGTAAGCCTGTGTAAGCCTGTGTGTATGCATGTGCACTCGTGTGCACGTGTTTGCGCTTGTTTGCGCGGTGCTGCCCCTTGTGGAAACAGAAAGGGAAAAGGAAGGAAAAGAAGTAGTAGGAAGTTAACCAAGGAGAACTAGCAGAGCTGCCAGGTGAAATAAATCAGAATCAGCCAATTACACAGGCAGTACACTAGCCCAGCCCAGCACTTAAAACTCTGCAAACAACATTCCCCCATGTTTTTCTCAAAAACACTGCAGTATACAAGGAGTGAAAATGTAAAAAGCTTAACTCAGACAAAAAAATGTTAGGGGCTGCCACTGCTATTATAAGCCAACATGTGCAAGATGCTGAGGGTGGTGCCATTGTGAATGCTGCTGAGCAACCCACAGTGAAGAGACAGAGAAGAGTGTACAGACCCAGGGTAACCTACCAGGGGCTACATGAGCTGGAGATAGTGGAGTGCTATAGAGTGGACAGAGACCTCCTGCAGCAAATTGTTGAGCTGTGCAGGCCACGCCTCACACACAGAACCAACAGAGGGGAACCCATCCCAGTGGAAACCAAGGTATGTGTTGGCCTGAGAATACTAGCAACAGGTACCTTCCAGAGACCAACTGGTGATATGATGGGGATTTCACAGGCATCAGCATCCAGGGTACTGCAAAAGTTCCTGAATGCCATTTCAGCACATGTCGGTGATCATGTATATTTCCCCAATTCCTGTGAGGCATTGGCCAGCAATATGCGTCTTTTCCAGCAAATATCGGAATATCCTGAGGTAGTGGGTGCAATTGACTGCACGCACATACACATCAAAGCACCAGCCGGTGAGCGGGATAGGGCCTACATCAACCGCAAGGGCTTCCCCTCCATCAACTGCCAGGTCATGTACGATCCCAGGGCATAATACTGAATGTGTGCGCTGGCTGCCCTGGAAGCTACCACGATTCCCATATCTGGCATCTAATGAGGCTGTACCAGACATTTGCCAATGAGGACATCCCTAACGGTCACCTAGTGGGGGATGCTGGATACGCACTGGAGCCATGGCTGATGACACCCATCAGAAATGTACACACACCTGAACAAGAACTCCATGAGGCACACGCGCAAACACGAAATGTAATCGAGCGTGTGTTTGGGATGCTCAAGTCACAGTTCCGGTGCCTGGACACATCTGGTGGAGCCTTGCAGTACTCACCAACTACATGTACCCAAATTGTCATGGTATGTGCCATGCTACACAATATGATCCTGTGAAAACAGCTGCAGCAGAAACAGCATGGGGCAGGGCCAAACAGTCCCCCACCATTGCCAAGGCCATCACAGGCAGAGCGTGACTCGGAGGAGGAACAACCTGAGCCTGCCCCAGTAGGCAGAAGGAGGTGTGCCCAGTATGCCTTGGCCTTGGTAAAGAGGCAATGCATAGCACATACACTGGCTCAGTAGGAACCCTGAAATGATACCTCTTTCTGACTTGCACATAAAATAAAAGGGATGCCTAACTTCACACTACCTGTTTTCAAACATGTATAGGGAGTGTACTATGTGCATCCGACATAGGCAGCCCTGCAGCACCACCTGAGGCACAATTGCCATGTTTTAAGCAATATAAAGCAGTGCTAAGCAGCTTTTATCACTATTTAGTATATGTAAACAAAATTGCCCGTGCTAACTAGCGCAACGTCGAGCAACGTTGAGCAATGTTGGGCAAGGTCGGGCAAAGTTGAGCAAAGTCAGGTAAACATGCTCATATTTGCTTTACTGTTCCTTAAGCAGTCTGGTCTGCCCAGCATGAAAATAAAAAGCAGTGACAGGGCTCTAACCCAGGATACTGTGCACTATAGTCACAGTACTGAACCACTAAGCCAAGACAACATTTCACTGGCACAGACACAGCAGGACAATTGTACACTAATGCAAACACAAAGAAATGCTGCATCATGCCCCTAAAGAGGCATATGGGTAACCTCCCCCACAGGCCTATGCAGACAGAGAACAGCAGGCCAGGCAATGTGATGTGGGTTGGGTAGGCTATGAAGTCGCAATCTAATATACGTGACATTGGACACTAAGATCAGTAGTATAGAAGTATGCCTCAAGCCAGTACGATAGGCAACAGTACAGACTGAAATGGTGTACCTTACATAGCAGTGCAGGCCTAGCAAATGTGTATAAGTGTCAGGTGGACCCCTCATCCTATGTACACCCACAGTAACAATCAGGTATGCCCCCGGGTAGAAATGTACAAAGAATAGCTGTCCCCCCTGTATGTATAAATGTAGATAAGTCTATGCAAAGAGTCTCATGGAAGCCCTGCAGGCACAGCATGATCCCTGTTGATTTATGCCACAAAGGTGAGCCCTGCAGTAAAAATACAACTTGATTTTCCACACACATATAGTATAAATGTCTATACCGGGCATGCTCACACACTTCAACAAATGTAGTGGATTTCAGTCAACAACATACTGAAAGGTCATACTGGGCATGCTCACACACTTAAATAAACAAAGCCAGTGTCAGGCAACAACATACTGAAAGGTCATACTGGGCATGCTCACACACTTAGGCCATGTCTGAGTACAGCAGTGGGCCACACATATCTGGCAGTTGCATGTTTTACCCTGGGAACCTGTCACTATTCACCAATCCTGCCTTGTGCACACAGTTATATGAAAACAGACACATATAATATATTGGAACCCTGTCATAATCAAACTATGTACCACAAGTACTTAAGTTGTTCACAGAAAGTGAAAAAGCAAAGAAGATCAATAAACCTGCAATCAGTATCATCAACAAACAATGTGCACTACAAACATTATCCAATCCATGCTCTGGCAAAATAATCTGTGAAGGAGTCCATAGAGAACCATGACGCTTCCTTCCGCTATGTCATAAATAACAATGTACACTCATATATGTACTGAGTGAGTGCAAACTGTAAATGACTGACATTGTCAACATCCTGTCAAACAGGCTCATACATACATACCCCCTTCTCACTGACAAAAGGCCCTATCATCATACCTGGAGATTGTGAAAGCACAGATATCACATATAGCATGGGTAAAGAGCTTCTTCCAAAACTGAAAACATGGCATCTATGGGATTACATTGTTTCCCTAGCTGTGTCATAAGTGAACTCCAGAACATAGAGACCCTGCACCTGAACAGTCTGTTGAGCCTCACCCTCTGTACAGGATATGAAACTGTTGAATGTGTTACAGCAATGTTTGGCACACTCCACAAGTGTTGGTGCACAACAGACCATGGGAACTATTATCTTTTAAGCAGGTGTGGCCCGTGCTACTGGACTGCCAGACTGCAGCCCCCTCAACTTCAAACTAACAAAATAAAACAAATAAAAAGAAAAAAAATAAGAAAAAAAAATATTTTAAAATTTTGCGGACTTCGCGCATACGCACAGTCTGGAGCATGGAGCATGTGCAGACTGTCTCAGCAGCAGTCCTGATTGAGATACATGAACAGGAGCGCTCCCACAAGTCTATGCAGTTTTAAACTGCATAGACTGCCTGGGAACTTACTGGGGAAACGCGTCGGGGTCGGACTGCAAGGTCGGCAGTCAGGAGAAGGATCTCGGGTCTGGATTGGAGCTTGCTGCAGGGGAAGATCTTGCGACGGGCAAGGTCAGGATTTGCGCGGGTTTTTCAGCTGCACTCGTCGGGGGTTTTGTGACCTGGATCTAGATTTACTACAGGGACTGTGTGTGTGTGTGTGTGTGTGAAAATGCCCCTGGTGCAATATACTGGTGGTGTGGTAGGGAATACCTCAGGCTTGAACCCTGTACCTTGTATGCAGGTGTTAAAGACCTGAATTCCCTACCCACCACCATTTGTAAAAAAATTGCAGATTTTTGCCTCATATTTGATCTGATCTGTTCCTCATAATATCTGTGGTTTATAAATGTTGCAATGCTTGATATTTGATGGTGCAGTGGTAGCATTGTTGCCTCACAGCTGCAGGTTCTCAGGTTTGCTTCTTGGCTGGGGTGCCTTCTTTGTGGGGGGGTATGTATCTTCTCCTTGTGTTTGTGTGGGTTTGCTTTTGTGTCCTCCCATGTTACAAAGACATGTCTGCATTATTTCTTCCTGGGCCTCTGCTGAGAATTGTTTTTTTGTTCCAAGTCAGACTGTCCTGATTAACAAATGTTAAATAAAATTGACAGGCATTTGAATTTCAGACTTCAGGTTTCTGAATGTTTAGTTCCTTACATATTTGATGGTGCAGTGGCAGTATTGTTGCCTCACAGCTATAGGTTTTCTGGTTTGATTTTTGGCTGGGGTGCCTTCTGTGTGGAGTCTGCATCTTATCCCTGTGTTTGTGTGGATTTGCTCTGGTGTCCTGCCATTTTACAAAGACATGTGTCTACAGTATTTCTCCCTGGGCCTCTGCTGAAAATTGTTTTTGTTCCGTCAGAAGTAAAATTGACAAGCATTTGAATTTCAGACTTCATATTCTTCAGAAAATACATAGTAAAACAACGTTTTATTCTAGCAATAAATATATAGTAACACAACCTTTTATTATAGCAATTTTTTAAGTTTATAAGATGGCTATTTGACATTTGTCCTTATTTTTGGGACTGTAATACCCTGTTAGTGGCTTAGTCCAGGTTTTTTGTGCTAAGGTTGACAGCTATGGCAAGAACTGAATTCACTGAATATGTTTGAGGGCTGTATTCCCTCATTACTGGGTTTGTCCAGGTGTTTTGTGCTAAGAGGTTGACAGCTATGGTGAGAACTGAATTCATTAAATGATAGCCATTTAAGTTTCAGTCTTCCTCTCTTTCACAAAGCAGCTGATTTGGTAGTGGTATGTTGCTCTTGACTGTTTTGCACAGGGACCTTGGCAGTAAAATGTACGGTGGTAACACAGCATTTTTCTTTCACAAAGCAGGTGATTTGGCATAGTGGTATGTTCTGACTCTTTTGCACAGGGACCTTGGCAGTAAAATGTATGGTGGTAACACAGCATTTTATTCTAGCAGCTTTCCAAAATTATACAAGCAATGTTTAATGTGTCCCTGGTTTTTGCCCTTTTGACCCACCCCAATAAATTTGGCTTTTTCCAGACTTCTTGTGCTGCAAAGTTGAGATGCAGTTGAGTATTGAGTAGATTTTACAAGGAGCTGAGAGCTGCAGGGGAAGAGAAGTTTAGTGCTGATTATGCTAAGTCAGCTCACATTGCTAATAGCACAAAAGGTTGTGTACTTGCTTTTGATACAGAAGGTTGTTGGTTCTACTCCCATAAGAGGTGAATGCTGCCATACTGAAAATTAAGATACTAACTATGAGCCTGTTATCAGTTTGCCATCCATTTCCTATTGCAATATTACTAGCTTATTTTTAATGTAATTTAGGCAATTTATTCCTCAGGGGCATCAGACACTTTATTTTTCGATGAAACCATGAAATATAAAGGTGATTGCTAGCACCAACCTCTTCATTACAGATTTATTTAACGTGGAATTATTTAGATGACTTTTTTACTACTTCAGAGATTGTGCATATTTACTGATAATGGTGGACTGTAGAATTGTGCATATTTACTGATAATAGTGGACTGTAAATGTTTGAGTAGTCTTTTATGATGGAAATGTTCTGAATTGGACAGTTTTGTTTCATTGTTTACTGGAAAAATTTTCAAAGCAATAGCAAGGTGTATCAAAGAGCACATGTATGTTTCATATGCAAGGGGCCTATGATTTGAAAACAGCCCAGAATTAATTTTTATCTGCCACGGGTAAAATGTATTTTCTTTGAATGTGGGTTTTAATGTTGTTTCAATGAATGTGAGTTTCAAGGGCAGAGAAGGTTTAATGCCAAGTTTGTTTAGCAGATGTCTTAGTGTTTGTGCTGTAAAATGCAAAATAAAACTTTCAAATGAAGTTCAAATCATCATAGAAGTAAATCAATATGCACATTAGTGTTGATGGTAAATGGAGTGAAATAGCAAAGTAATGGATCATTGGAATGGCAGCAGGGAGGCTCCATTCGACCATGGTTTTGTGAGGGGGAAGGGCGGCAAACTTAGACAGCCCCAGCTGAACTATACCTCCCAACTGTCCAGATTTTCAAAGAATGAATAGATTTTTTGCTTCTTATTTTTGGTTTGTTCCTCATAAAATTTGTGGTTTTCTGGCAAATCATTTAGGAATTAAGTCACTAAATAATGACACACTAGTTTCAGACTTCATAACCTTCAGAAAAATGCATGCTAAAGTAAGACCTGTTCTATCAACTGTCCCAGTTTATAGAAGAGCAATTTTAGTACTGTTTATATGTTCCCCAATATATTTGGCCTTGTCCAGATTTATTGCATTAACAGGTTGAGAGGTACATGCAAATAAATTGCTTTATAGAATTAGGCATAGCCAAACCTCTGAACTGTCCCTGATTTTGACTCAAAATGTTGCTCTTCCCTAATGATCCCTCCATAAAATAGCAATTTTGGAAGAAAACATGGAGGGTTTATAATTAAGAAATGACTGTAATAATCAGATTACTTTTATTTCAGAAATGCATGTAGATTATTTTATTTTGTCAGCTGCTCAAGTTAGCAGTATTAATATTAAAGTGCCCTTCTTTGACAGGTTCCCAGCTGTATTGTGTTGCTATTTTATATTTTTAAATCACATTTTTGGTCCATTTTCATAAAATTGTGTTTTTGGCAAATTAGTGACAAATAATTAAAGACTGAAGTTAGAAAATAATGACAGACATTTGAGTTTCAGATGTCATACCATTCAGAAAATTCATACTAATGCAAGACCTCTATTAGCTTTCTAAGTTTATAAGAGCAATATTTTAAAAATTGTCCTTATTTTTGGGCCTTTGTCCCATTTCTTTGTATGGCTTTGTCCAGATTTCTTGCTCTGAGGTTGAGAGGTATGACAAATGTGTCAGGGCCATCACAAGTCAGCCAGAGACATTTCAAACTGTGACATACTTGTTATACCCCACTCCCCCATGTAGTGACTCTGGATGTGTCGAAGCAAGGCAAGGAGTAGTTATGCACTGTAAATGTGCAGAGAATCCCACCCATCCAAGGTAGACACAAGTACTAGAGTGACTTTTCATCTGTCCTTGATTTTTACAGAATGGTCTGGTTTCTGTCATATTTTTTGTACTGTTGATTTATGCTTATTACTCAAAGTGCCTGTTGCTCTGTGTTTAAGTAGCAATACTTTAATGACCATCAGGTAAGCTTGGCTGAGATTGCAAGATGCAAGTAAGCTTTAATAAGCATACTGCTAAAAAATTGCCAACATTTAAAGCCTTTCTGTTGCCATGTAGAGAATACTTAACTAGATAATGTATAAGCCTTGGGTATTGAAATGCATATGCCAGTATTTGTAATAAAGGACAGAATTACATTATTTTAAGAGTCTCATTACACTTGGAGACTTCCAGTCATTTCTGCAGGCTTTACCCGTAAACCGAATGCCAATCGTGTGGTTCATAACCTGTACAGTAATCCTTTTAAGCAATGTATCTTGAGCTTCTTTCTTGTTTGCTTTTCATTTTTTACTTTGATCATGTTTTCCCCATGAAACAAGTAGATGTCAGGCAGCAGGTCTTTTTTTGGATAAGGAACATTTTTACAAGTGGGGGCATCAGTGATTTCTACTTTCAGCATGTTACTTGTTACTTGTTACTTTAGTAAAGCTGAATATAAATTATAATTAGAACTGCAGTGCAAGAAGTGGTTTGAGTTGAGTGCTGCTTGTTTTTCTTATACTTGATTTTGACCGGCGTTCCATTAATGTATTTAAAAAAAAGTTATTTATTTTTTCATGCCTCACAACCTTTTTTGTTTCCATCTAGATATTAAGCTGTCATGCAGCTAATGCATTGAAATATTTTTATTCTTCTACACTTCATTTTGTCTTGATTGGACTCTCGTGACAACTGTTTGGCACCCAGTGCAGTATATTTAGTTTTTGTGGTTTGCTACTACAGGTGTGTGTGTGTGTGTGTGTGTGTGTGTGTGTGTGGTAGGGAATACCTCCAGCTTGAACCCTGTACCTTGTATGCAGGTGTTAAAGACCTGAATTCCTACCCACCACCATTTGTAAAAAAACTGCAGGTTTTGCCTCATATTTGATCTGATCTGTTCCTCATAATATCTGTGGTTTGTAAATGTTGCAATGCTTGATATTTGATGGTGCAGTGGTAGCATTGTTGCCTCACAGCTGCAGGTTCTCAGGTTTGCTTCTTGGCTGGGGTGCCTTCTTTGTGGGGTCTTTATCTTCTCCCTGTGTTTGTGTGGGTTTGCTTTTGTGTTCTCCCATGTTACAAAGACATGTCTGCATTATTTCTTCCTGGGCCTCTGCTGAAATTTTTTTTGTTCCAAGTCAGACTGTCCTGATTAACAAATGTTAAATAAAATTGACAGGCATTTGAATTTCAGACTTCAGGTTTCTGAATGTTTAAGTCCTTGCATATTTGATGGTGTAGTGGTAGTATTGTTGCCTCACAGCTGTAGGTTTTCTGGTTTGATTCTTGGCTGGGGTGCCTTCTGTGTGGAGTCTGCATCTCCTCCCTGTGTTTGTGTGGATTTGGTCTGGTGCCCTGTCATTTTACAAAGACGTGTCTGCAGTATTTCTCCCTGGGTCTCTGCTGAAAATTGTTTTTATTCTGTCAGCAGTAAAATTGACAGGCATTTGAATTTCAGACTTCATGTTCTTCAGAAAATACATAGTAACACAACCGTAACACAACCTTTTATTCTAGCAATTTTCTAAGTTTATAAGATGAATATTTGAAATTTGTCCCTATTTTTGGGACTGTATTCCCCCATTATTGGCTTCGTCCAGGTTTTTTGTGCTAAGGTTGACAGCTATGGCAAGAACTGAATTCACTGAATGTTTGAGGGCTGTATTCCCTCATTACTGGGTTTGTCCAGGTGTTTTGTACTAAGAGGTTGACAGCTATGGTGAGAACTTAATTCACTAAATGATAGCCATTTAAGTTTCAGTCTTCCTCTTTTACAAAGCAGCCGATTTGGCGTAGTGGTATGTTGCTCTGACTGTTTTGCACAGGGAGCTTGGCAGTAAAATGTATGGTTCTAGCAACTTTCCAAGATTATACAAGCAATGTTTGTGTCCCTGGTTTTTGGGCTTTTGATCCCCCCCCCAATACATTTTGGCTTTTTCCAGTTTTCTTGTGCTGCGAAGTTGAGTATTGAGTAGATTTTACAAGGAGCTGAGAGCTGCAGGGGAACAGAAGTTTAGTGTTGCTTAAGTGAAGTTGGTTTGCCTTGTTAACAGCACAACAGGTTGTGTACTTGCCTTTGTAATGCAGAAGGCTGTGGGTTCTACTCCCACAAGGGGTGGATGCTGCCGTACTGAGAATGTTCTCCTTGGTGAAAATACTAACTATGAGTCCGTTATCAGTTTGCCATCCATTTCCTCTTGCAATATTACTAGCTTATCATTTTTTTAATGTAATGTAGGCAGTTTATTCCTGAGGGGCAACAGACACTTTATTTTTCGATGAAACCATGAAATATAAAGGTGTTTGCTAGCAGCAACCTCTTCATTAGTTACAGATTTCTTTAATGTGGAATTATTTAGATTACTTTTATTTCTTCAGAGATAGTGCATATTTACTGATAATGGCCTGTGTAGAATAGTGCATATTTACTGATAATGGTGGACTGTAGAATTGTGCATATTTACTGATAGTGGTGGACTGTAGAATTGTGCATATTTACTGATAATGGTGGACTGTGGAAGTCTGAGTAGACTTTTATGATAAATGTTCTGAACTGGGCAGTTTTGTCATTATGGGTGTATGCATTTTGTTTCATTGCTTACTGGAAAAATGTTCAAAACAAATTTAAAATGCCCTCTAACAACTGTAATATATTGTACAAGGAATATAATTTAGTACAATGAGGAAGGTGTATCAAAGAGCACATGTATGTTTCATATGCAAGGGGCCTATGATTTGAAAACAGCCCAAAATTAAATTTTTATCTGCCACTGGCAAAATGTATTTTCTTTGAATGTGGGTTTCAATACTGCTTCGATGAATGTGAGTTTCAAGGGCAGAGAAGTTTTAATGCTAAGTTTTCATTGTGAGACTGCATTGCTTTGTTTAGTAGATGACTTAGTGTTTGTGCTGTAAAATACAAAATAAAACTTTCAAATGAAGTCCAACTCATCATAGAAGTAAAGCAGTATGCACATTAGTGTTTATGGTAAATGGAGTGAAATAGCTAAGTAATGGTTCATTGGAATGGCTGCAGAGGCTCCATTCAACCATGATTTTGTCAGGGGGGAAGGGCAGCAAACTCAGACAGGCCCAGCTGAACTATACCTCCCAACTGTCCAGATTT
This sequence comes from Protopterus annectens, assembly GCF_019279795.1. NCBI lineage: Eukaryota > Metazoa > Chordata > Ceratodontiformes > Protopteridae > Protopterus > Protopterus annectens. The sequence goes on from NC_056732.1 coordinate 516,080,365, forward strand.
TCAAAGAATGAATAGATTTTTGCTTCTTATTTTTGGTTTGTTCTTCATAAAATTTGTAGTTTTCTGGCAAATCATTTAGAAATTAAGTCACTAAATAATGATACACTGAGTTTCAGACTTCATAACCTTCAGAAAAATGCATGCGAAAGTAAGAACTGTTATTCTATCAACTGTCTCAATTTATACAAGAGCAATTGTTAGTACTGTTTATATGTTCCCCCAATATATTTGGCCTTGTTCAGATTTACTGCATTAACAGGTTGAGAGGTACATGCAAATAAAATTGCTTTATAGAATTAGGCATAGCCAACCTCTCAACTGTCCCCGATTTTGGCTCAAAATGTTGCTCTTCCCCCTAATAATCCCTCCGCAAAATAGCAATTTTGGAAGAAAACATGGAGGGTTTACAATTAAGAAATAACTGTAATAATCAAAGTTATAGATTACTTGAAATGCATGTAGATTCTTTTATTTTGTCAGCTGCTCAAGTTAGCAATACTAATATTAAAGTGTCCCTTCTTTGACAGGTTCCCAGTTGTATTGTGTGGCTATTTTATATTTTTGCATCACATTTGGTCCATTTTTCATAAAATTGTGTTTTTTGGCAAATTAGTGACAAATCACTAAAGACTGAAGTTAGAAAATAATGACAGACATTTGAGTTTCAGATTTTATACCCTTATACTAATGCAAGACCTATTCTATTATCTTTCTAAGTTTATTAGAGCAATATTTAAAAATTGTCCTTATGTTTGGGCATTTGTCCCACTTCTGTGTATGGCTTTGTCCAGATTTCTTGCTCTGAGGTTGAGAGGTATGACAAATGTGTCAGGGCCATCAGTCAGCCAGAGACATTTCAAATTGTGACATACTTGCTGCACCCCACTCCACCATGTAGTGACTCTGGATGTGTCCAAGCAAGCCAAGGAAAAGTTATGCAGTGTAAATGTGCAGTGTGTCCCCCCCATCCAAGGTAGACACAAGTACTACAGTGGCTTTTCATCTGTCCTTGATTTTGCAGAAAGGTCTGGTTTCTGTCATATTTTTGTACTGTTGATTTATGCTTATTACTCAAAGTGCCTGTTGCTCTGTGTTTAAGTAGCAATGCTTTAATGACCATAAGGTAAGCTTGTCTGAGATTGTAAGATGCAAGTAAGCTTTAATAAGCATACTGTTAAAGAATTGCCAACATTGAAAGCCTTTCTGTTGTTGCCATGCAGAGAATACTTGACTAGATAATGTATAAGCCTTGGGTATTAAAGGACAGGATTCCATTATTTTAAAAAGCTCATTACACTTGTTGGAGACTTCCAGTCATCTCTACAGACTTTACCCATAAACTAAACAGAATGCCAATGATCATGTGTGGTCCATAACCTGTACAGTAATCCTTTAAGCAATGTATCTTGAGCTTGTTTCTTGTTTGCTTTTCATTTTTTACTTACATGTTTCCCACATGAAACAAGTAGATAGTTGTCAGGCAGCAGGTCTTTTTTGGATAAGAAACATTTTTACAAGTGGGGGCATCACAGAGATTTCTACTTTCAGCATGTTACTTGGTACTTTAATAAAGCTGAATATAAATTATAATTAGAACTGCAGTGCAAGGAGAAGTGGTTTGAGTTGAGTTCTTTTGTTTTTTCTTGTACTTGATTTTGACTGGCATTCCAGTAATGTATTTAAAAAGTAATTTATTTTTTCATGCCTCACAACCTTTTGTTTCCATCTAGATATTAAGTACGCTGTCATGCAGCCAATGCATTGAAATATTTTTATTCTTCTACACTTATTTTTGTCTTGATTGGACTCTCATAATGATGGTTTGCCACCCAGGGCAGCGTATTTAATTAAAGTTAGTTTTTGTGGTTTTGAGCATAGCTCCTCCCCTTTCTGGTTGGCCACACCCCTTCCCCATTGACCCCACCCATTCAGCTGTCTCATGCAGCCCCCCTTTGATTTGAAGTCACCAGCCGCCACTGCTTTTAAGCCTATTAAGCCTGATCTGCAAGGCCATGGAGTCCATCATGATGGAACTCATAAACAGAGCTATTAGGAGTCTACAAACACCCAACCCTACCGATTTTGGTTTGGAAATGAGCAGATCATGGTTCCCAAACCTGTTAGACTGTTTTCAAGGCAGTCACCCAGACATACATCAATGAAATGAGCTACACACATTCCACAAAGACCTTGAAAAGCCATTTGCCAACATCCCAGACACATGTCGTATCCACAAAATCAACAACCTGTGCATAAATATGTCTGTCATCTGATGGATTGCCAATTGGAGCTCAGATAGATCACACAAGGTAAGAACTGTGGTCTCATGTACAAGCTGGTAACAACTGCTACCTCCATGGCTCAGTCCTGGGACCCCTCCTGTCTGGTGTATACTTTTCAGAAATACAGTCAAACACACAAGGGCTATGTTTAGCAAAGTTTGTGGATGACTGCCAAAAAGTTGTCATAATCGATGTTTGGGACAACAGAGACATCCTTAAAAAGGGTCTCAGTCAAACAAATGTGGTGTCAAAATTATGGCCTCGAGCTACAGTCATACAAATACTACATAGGTGCCAACACCGTAAATATGGAGGTGATAATAAGGGATCTATGGACACATGTGGATAGTCATCTCTACTTCCAGAAACACATTCACAAAGTGGTCAGAAAATCATGCTATGTGTTCTCACAAACTGCCAAGCTCTTTGCATGTAGGTCAAATGAGGCTCCCTCTACTCATCAGTCATCAGACCAGTCAGAGAGTACCACAACACACTTGCGATGAATCTGACTAGGCACCTTCAGCAGCTGGAAAGACCACTGAAGTATCTCAACAAGAGGATTACTGGCCACAAACAGTTGCCCCATGCAACAAGACTGAATTTAACTCAATCTGTACTCATTGCATACTGTCTACTCAGGAGATCTCTGCCCAACAGACAGGTCCATGTCATGGCAACACTCAGATCTGCTCTGAGTTACAGCTCAATGGCACTAAATATACAGACCCAACTGATATTGCCAATATCCTGGCAGATAGGATCAGTGCTAACTTTACCCCCCTCTCACCCATGAAAGAGCACATCTCTATAATGGAAGACTGCAAAGTTGCTGTCATCACAGCTGCACAGGTAAAAAACACTCTCCAAAGCCAGTATCACAGCATCCATGGGACCAGATAACTTCCCAGGCTGTGTTCTACACAAACTACAGAACGAACAGGCACCACACCAATGTACCATGTTCAGTCATAGCCTCACCTCAGGCTTTGTGCCTGCTGAATGGTGCACAGTGACTGTTATCCCACTACACAAGGGTGGAGACACCACAGATCCCAGGAAATAGTGTCCCATTAGCCTGATGAGCCTGCTCTGCAAGGCCATGGAATGTATCATCATACAACTTATAAAAAAAGACATTGGTAATCTTCAAACTCTGGACCACAACCATGTTGGATTTGTAAAATGCAGATAATGTCTCCTAAACCTGATAGATGACACTGAAGCAGTCACCAGAACCGTAGACAAGGGTAAGGTGGTTCGCACCGTCTATGTAGATCTTGCTATGGCTTTCAACACCATCCCACACTCTGGAATTATAGATAAACCCACTAAACTAGGTATAAATTGCTATGTCACAAGATGGGTTGCCAACTGGCTTACTGACAGAACACACACTGTGAAAGTAGCAGACTCCAAGTATGACTTTGGACCAGTGATGAGTGCAGTACCACAGGGTCCAGTCCTGGGTCCTGTCCTGTTTTGTATCTACTTCCCTGAAGTAAACTTTAACATGGAAGGTCTGTGGCTAATGAAGTTTCCAGATGACTGCAAACTAGGAGCCATAATTGTAAATACTAAAGATGTGGACATCCTACAAAAGGGCCTGACTGAGACAGATGGCTGGTGTCAAAGCCATGGCCTAAAGCTCAGTGCCAAAAAGTGCATTGTCATCCCCTTTGGTAAAAACTACAACATAGGCAGTAGTATACTTAACACTGAAAGTGTGATAAGAGACCTTGGGTCACAGGTGGACAGTGGACACACCTGTGATAATCACATCCCCACAATAGTCAGGAAATCCTTCTATGTGGCACACCTCATCACAAAAGGTGTCTCATGCAGAATAGAAGAGGACATTGTTCTCCTCTACTCATCACTCACTAGATCCATAATAGAGTACAACGCCCCTTTTGCTATGTACCTCACAAGACATCTACAACAACTGGAAAGCCTACAGCAATACCTCACAAAGAGCATTAGCAGCCTGAAATACATGCCATACACAGACCATCTCAAAATGCTCCAACTGTACTCTCTCGCATATCACCTACTCAGAGGTGATCTCTGCCTAACATACAAAGCTATGTCAAACACAGAGCTGTTGGACACACTCCATGTAAAACACTCACAATCCCTCTGATCTTAGGCCCCAAAACCACGAGTGAAATACAAAAGGAAGGGGTGTATCCATTTACCTTATGGATACCCACACCTTCAGGTTAGTGGCACAGCATGAGGCCTTGGAGACCATGCAAGTGCAACTAACACTGGGCAAAGCTGCTTATCAGATTGTTGCCTGCTACAGATCACCTACCTTGTCTCAGGAACCTCACTCAGTATTCCTGAGAACAGTGGAAAATATAAAGGTCCTATCAAACACCATTATATGAGGAGATTACAACTACCCAAACATTGAGTGGGAGAATTACTTGTGTACAACGTCCTATGCCCAATGTTTCCTAGAGTTGAAAAACTCAAACGCCCTGGAATAGCTGGTCACCATGCCCACTAGAGGTGACAACATACTGGACCTAATCATCACCAGCATGGGGTACCAGTGTTCCACAACAGAGATAAACCCCTCACTGGTAATATCAGATCATAATGAAATCACACTGGACATCCACATCCCGCCTCCCCCCAGTCAAGGAAACCCCTGTGAAGACATTTTCAAAAGCAAACTGCACACTTCCCAAGACCAAAGTGGAAAGTTCCAAAGCCCCCTTGCTATAGGATAATGCTATACAATCTGTCGAATCATTTACAAGTGCATTCTATGAGCATCTACAGGGATGCATGGATTGAGACATCCCAAATAAAACCAAGATGCACTCCTCCAAAAATAAGAAACCAATCTGGTGGTCATCGCCCATAAATGAGCTATACAACAGAAGGAGGAAATGAACACATGATAGAGCAAACTTCACAAAAGGAAAGGCATCACTGATCATTATTAGGAAGACACAATGATCATTCAGAAAATAATCCAAGGACAGTTTCTAAAGACAAATTGCCAAGTAATGTAAGAATAACAACCACAAAGCCTTTGTTAGCTATACCAAACAATTAGGTGGCAACTTCCAAATATGTTGTCAGCTACTGCAAAATGGCAAGAAATACACTGAACCAACTTACATTGCCCACATCCTGGGGGACAAGTTCAGTGCAAACCCCCCCATCACCCCCAAAAGGTCCTGTATCCATCCCAGAAGAATGCAGAGCCACAGACTTCATGGACATGCAGGTAAAAACAGCCCTCTCCAAAGCTAAGAACACAGCATCAATGGGACTGGATGGTGTCCCAGGCTGTGTCTTACACCAGCCCCAAAAGGAACTACACCCTCACCTACATTCACTGTCCAGACTCAACCTTACCACAGGCTATGTACCCAAAGAATGGCATACAGCAATAGTCATCCAGCTCCACAAAGTGGGTGCCACAACAGAACCTGGAAACCATTGCCCTATAGGCCTACTCAGCCTGGTCTGCAAAGCTATGGAGCAAATTATCATGGAACCCACAAAAACAGAAACATTGGGGACCTCCAGACACTGGACTCTACCCAACTTGGCTTTGTTAAAGGCAGATCCTGCCTCCTAAACCTAGTTGACTTATTTGAAACAGTTACCAAGGACATAGATGGAGGTGAAAGTAGTCCACATAGCCCACCTGGACCTCACTAAGGCCTTTCAACACCATTCCCCACAATGTCATCATGGACAAGCTTTACCAGCTTGAACATTAACAGCTATGTCACAGGATGGGTGGCCAACTGGCTCACAGATCAAACACACATGTTCAGAGTTGCAGGTGCCATGTCCGACTCTAAACCAGTCACAAATGGTATCCCACAGGTCTTGGTCCTTGGACCCCACCTGTTCAGTAGATACTGCTCAGAGGTACAGGCAAGCACGGGAGGAGTATGGCTGAACAAGTTTGCAGATGACTGCTAACTGTGGTCCATAATCGACTCTATGGCTGACACAGACATCCTCCAGAAGGGTCTTACAAAGACAGATACCTGGTGTCAAAACAATGCCCTCATGCAGAATGCCAAAGAATGCATAGTCATCCCCTTTGGATAAAACAAAGTGCACACAAATTACCACTATGGAGTGGTAATCCAGTATGCACGGAGAAAGTTATTAGGGCCCAGGGGACCCAGGTAGATAGTAAACTCACTTTTGATGATCACATGGCCAAAGTGTTTAGAAATTCCTTCTATGTAGCCCACCTAATGTCACCTAATGTAACCCACTTTGTCAAGTCTGATGATGTCACCATCCTACAAATATACCTGCGGAAATGAGAGCTCCAAATAATGTGTATAGCGCGTCATGTTAGAGCAAACTTTTTGGAGACTACTAAAACACCTTAAAAGTGGTATACTTATCTTTGTCAAGTCTGATGATGTCACCATCCTTCAAATATACCTGTGAAAAAGAAAGCACCCAGTAATGTGTATAGTGTGTCGTGTTAATGCATACTTCTCTAGTATCATAAAGTAGTTAGGTAGGGGTTTGAATCCAGCTCTTGGTGAGTGTGTGTGTGCTCTATGTGTGTAACACCGTTGGTCAATGTATTGTGGCTTTTGCTTTTATTACTGTATGACATATCACTATGACAACAGTATGTGCATTGCACGTCAAGTAGCTGTGTGGCAAATGCATATACGTACATGTGTGCTCAATTATTTCATAGGTGGGAACCCTGCTTTCTCCATGAACACACCTGTTATATTTGCCAGAGTGTGCTGCCGCTTTCCAGACCTTAGGTCACATCTGTATGCTTGTGACAAGCCCAGCCACTGCAGTGATCCCTGGCCTAGGTCATCTGTGTCACACACACTCAATATGGTTTCTATTGAATAGTGTGAGTGAGGGTTTATGCCTGAGGTATATTTCAGACCTGTTCAAATGCAGCAAAGTCTGTCAATGATGGCTATTCATTATAGGTGTACAACAACCTTTGTGGATATGCATGCAGACCTCTTATTGCTTATGTGATCCACCGAGGGATTTCAAAATACCTTTGGAAATGTGATTACCAAAGGAGAGATGACGTAACACTTGGCTGTATGTACACATCGGTACCTGTTCAACATGTTGGGGGCTACTACCTATGTGGTACTGTGGGGATACTATGTTTTGTAAAGGTGGATGACTATTCTTTAGTTGGCTTCTAGATTTACAGCATGGGTTTGACAACAGGTATCTGTCTGTATGATACCCTTGTGGAGGATGTGTGTGTCATCTGGAGAATGCATTATAGACCACAGTATGCATTTCCAGACATGGACAGACATATCCCTACCGTGTTTGCTTGTACCTAAGAGAGCTATATGCCAAATAGGAGTGGTCCCAGGAATGGGTGCAGGTGAATACCACTGGTTACTGGCATGGTATAGTACCTGAAGGATCCAAATGTTACTGTGTGTCCTACATTTGTGTGTCAGTTGTCAAGACATCATCTAACGATTGTTTATGGTCAGGCTATTGAGGTTATGTATACTACCAGAATGCAAACCAATGACAGATAGCAACATTATCACCCACAGCACAGTGTCAAACCATGTCATATACACATGTGTACCCAAGTTCCAAAATGTGTGTAGTACAATGCATACTGGCCACCAATAGAAACTATGGAGTGTTAACACTGTTTAATACAGGGCATGTCACCCTGCCCATGTGTCCACTATGCACGTACATGCAGACAGTGCACCTCCACCATGTTCAGAAATGTGCACCTGCAAATCTGTGCTGCACATATCCCACACGTACTGCCCACTCTGTAACACATGCTGCCAATACTACACACATCAGCCAAGTGGCACGTGGGCGGACAATACACTATTGGAATTAACACTGGTGTAAACAATACTACATTGACAATCATAGCTTTAATACATCATGCCTGCTCAGCTACACCTTCAAGGATATCATTACACTTTACTGCTGACAACATGCTAACATTGCTATACTGCTATAGCACCATGTTAGCTTGTTCCTGCATCAATGTTACAGATGACAGGAGGTGGCACAGGTTTCATCATTTGCACAGAGTGTGTTGTTGGTTTGCCAGAGGCCTACATTGAGCCATACAATCGACATGTGTGTGTGTGTGTGTGTGTGTGTGTGTGTGTGTGTGTGTGTGTGTGTGTGTGTGTGTGTGTGTGTGTGAGTGCCAAGGGTACTGCTATGGGCCAATGTTGATGTAATGTGTGTGGGTATGTGTTAGCCCTAGGTATCTGGTTTATGTGTGTGTGTGTCTGCATGCACATGGTTCCACCATGTGGCTGCCATATACGGGGATTTGTAGGACAGCCACAGACTGTACCTGCCAGGCTTTACAGATCACCATCTCTGGCCACAGATATGGTACCTGTGCCTGACAGGAGTGCTACTGACAGTATCAGGTACTAAGACTGCAAACAAAAGAGTAACAAAAAACAATGAACAAGAATGGCCAAGCGCCCAGTGAATGAGTTGAAGTAGTGGAAGCACCAAAGCAGAGTCCACAATTGTAGAAAATTGTAAAATACAAAATAGTTTATTTACACCGATAGCGACGTTAAAGTTCCCCAAAGTTTCCAATTGTTTACTATTTTTTTTTTTTTGGATTTAACAAATTGTTCTGCTGATTTCCTGCTTCCTACACTCAAACTCTTTCACTGGCGTTTGGCCATTCTTGGTTCATCAGTATCAGGTACTAAGCCAGACTGGGTACTATCCTCAGAGGTAGACATATGTACACTGGACCCAGGTCCCTTCTGGGACTGGCCAGAGTCACGTGCACGTGGTCTTCTAGGACAGTCTATGGACAGCCCACCCCAACATTGCTGGGGCTGGTACTGGCACTACGGGAGTGGCTGTGACTTGAGGGATGTCCACGGTGACTGCCAGCTGCTGATGTTGCAGGTATACATCCACGGCAATGTCTCAACCGTCCCGCACTGTCCTGACACATGGACATGCCATTGCAGAGGACATCTAATGTCTCACCCCAATATCTATCAGTGACCTCAGTGTAATTATGGATGGCACCTGCTAGGTCACGGATACTGTCATTTAAATTAGTGTTATGTGCCCTCTGTGCCCTTAGTCCCTGTCTGGTGTACCATTCCATACGTGCCTGTGCCTCCATGACAGCCTGGAACATGCATGAGGTTGTAAGACCTGTGGCACATCTGCCAGGGGCATGATGACTAGCTGTGCTCTGACGAGAACCCCTGGACATCTGCCTATGTGGTCCCATTCCAGCCATCTGGGTATGGCTGCTGTGTCGGGATGCATGTGCCATAGATACCACACTGTCCTGGCCAATGCCGACTGTACACTGTCCCTCAGCTAAGGGCATTGGTTATGGATGTATTGGCAGTATGACTGTATGCATGGATGGGGTGGACACTTGTGTACTGTCGAGTGGTGGCCCAATGACAGACGTTGGCAAACATACCTGTGCCTCAACACACCTATCCTCATTATCACTATTTGTGTCAGTGACATCAGATTCCCTGCTGCAGTGAACCAGCCCAACTTCAGCACCTGTGAGAGGAAGACAGGAAACACACTTTACGACCTGTACATGGTGTCAGAGCACATGCACACATGCACACATGAACACATGAACACATGCACACATGCACACATGCACACATGAACACATGCACACATGCACACATGCACACAAATACTCTCCTCACTAAAGCAGACACACACACACACACACCACCAGCAATCTATAACATACTCAACAGCGGTTGATGGTGGGGTACAGTATCACAAGCCAAACAGTCATATCACACGTGTCAGCATGCAGGATGTGTGTTGCTCAACAGCATGCAGTGTGAGTGTAGACAGTCCTTGCTAATAACAGTATACATGGCTTTGATGCATGTGTGTTGTTGTTCAGTGATTGGCCTCACCCTGGAATGCAATGTGTACATGGACACAACATTGCTGTGCAAGTATTAAAAGCTCTTCAATGTCCTGTGCACCATCACTCACAGGTATACATTCCATGGCTGGATGTGTATCTGTGTGTCACATAGATATCCATTTCTGATTAGAGTGTCTGTGTCTTTAGCAGATAATTGTGGACACAGGTTTAGCTCATGCATGCTATGTGTACACACAGGATGAGCGGTGCATGTATAACTGATGGAATACCGTTGCTCAACATAGCAACTGTACAGTGGTTATGGTGAGTGTAGAACATATTGTGGACATGTCAGTGCCAGCCATGACATGGCATGCTACAACACAACTGCAACATTAAACATCACACATACCCAATGTGTGTCATGTGACCTATACACTCAATAGAATTACAAGACATATCTGTGCCACTTTGTGCAAATGGTGATTGCTATGCATATTGTTTATAGGTGCATATGTTTGTGCACACACAACATTGAGGTGTATAACAATGAATGCTATGTGTAGTACTGTGGTTACTGTAACTGGATGGGGTGTAGTACCATGAGCCATCATCATGCAGCATCATGTGGTCACTCAAGGCTACTAATGTGTGCCAGACCGGCAACTATCATGCTGTACCTGAACTGCAGTACCATGGCTACATTCACCATTTTACAGCCAGTTGTTACATGGGTTTGTAAGGTGCCCAATAGGGAGCATTGCCCAACATGAATGTGTTGTGTGTTGAACAGTGTCGCACCGTCCCATGATAGGCCTCTACCCCTCAGGTATATTATGTGTGCTGTGTGACGTTTGGGATACTGGAGTCTGACCTTACAGTGGGTGTCTGAATATCCATGTGTAGCATATTAACGTGTACTGCGTATGACAAAGTTGTGTATGTTGTGTGCATGTGTATCCACTCTGCCTATCCAATGTCCACTACAGTGTAGCCACAATTGTTTGGGATGCTCTGTGTATTGCATGTGTTTGAGGCAGCTACTCACGTTACTGAGATGTGCATAGTCTCACAGCAAACATGCACAGCATGCATTATGCGTAGGTGTGTTACATGTGTACATGGCCTACACCTCACCTATGACATGCACATTTTATTTGCAATATTAAATGTAGAACACACTCACCAGCATGGGTCTGCTGCCTTGCTGTCACGCCAGAGGGACCTACAAGAATATGAGACAGTTTGTCAGTGGCAACAACTGTGGCATTGCTACTGTGGGTTTGCAATCTTGCAGTAGTACAATGGTTGACAGTCACAGGCCTACAGATTATGTTCCAAATTATCAGTATTGCACAACACCAGGCTCCACATCTTCTAACTACACAGTACACATCTCACATATGCATGATCTACCAATCGAGGTAAGAGTAATCTACAGATATGCCATGTTACCTGCACGCTCTGTGTGAACTTGCTGGGTGGCTCCGGCCTCCATGATGATACATGTGTGCTGTTGTTGTTGTTGGCCAGGAGCCACCAGGCTCAGGAGCAGCTCTTCCACTCTGGTGAGGGAGGGGTGGATGGTAACCCCACCACCTGTGGCAAGCTGATGTCTACAGACATCAGACGCATGCTGCCAAACATGTCTAAGTAAATCACTGCAGTGATGGCATACCTGCTCATATGTCCAGTTATGCATGCCTATGTCATTTACCCTATGGACAACATCTTGCCACAGTGCAGTCCACTCATGCTGGTCCTGGCTGGTTCTTGAGAAAAGCAGGGTGTAGTGCTGAACCAGACTGGTTGTTATTACTTCATCCTCAGCTGGACTATAGGTTGGGTTGCGATGGTGGGCCATGACCCTGGAAGACAATGAAACAATATGTGTGAGCAAGTCATGTGGGACACTTAACATTTTAAAGTACAGATATCACTGAACTGCCATATATAGCAACCTATTGGCTGTCAGAGGATACACACTTTCAATACCACATATCAGTGCTCAACCCACAACTGCCTGACAGTGCCTGCCACAGTCTATATATTAAACCATGCTCTGCACAGCAAAAAAGAGAAACCAGTATGTAAGACTATACAACAGTACATGGCACACTGTATGCGACACAATGCACCACCTAGCCAACGGAGGTATATATCAAGCTAATGCATAAAGAAATATGTCATCCATTGCAATGATTGTAAAGTCCAGTTTCAGTATTACCAGTATACCACACTAGTTGCTGATGGCAAACCCCTGCCTAACATATGTGCACATTCATGAATATAGGTGGCATACTGCTGTACTAGACTATACATGTTGTTAGATATGCACTTATATCCTGTAACACACATATGACCGAGGGCATGTTACAGGCATACCCACACACACATCAGACATACATACAAGACACAAAGGTATGGCAACCCAGATGAGCTTTACCTGTGTACCATACAGTACTGTGTGTCAGTACTTACAAAACCTTATGCCTGAGGTATGTAATCTGTGAGGACTACAAGCAACACACAAAACAGTGGTTCCAAGCAATGTGGACATACACCATACTGTGCTGTTTAGGCCTACAGCTTTAGGTAGTACTACAGTTCATACGGGATTTGGATTCACCAGCAGTACCAATCAATAAGCATACATGTACTGCTTTAGCCTACAATGTCACACGCCAGTTAACACCAAGGGACTACGTCAGACCATATGCCATACTGCTTTTTCTGCCTAGCAATAGCATACACATCTTTTGCTGGGATCAGAGCTAGGACACAAAATACCATGACAGAAACAGTTTCCCACTAAGCTATCACACATATACACAACTTTGACACATTCACCATCACATTCACCATCCCACTCAGTCAACCTCACATAGCAATTATTGCAACAAGTACATGTGGGTGTGTATCGGTTCATAGGTAGGTAATAGGCTATTGGCCCTAGGGCCTATAGAAGCCTAGCCATATGGAACCCTGGCCTTTGACACCCATGTAATTTAATTTCATGTGCCCCTGTCAAGCAGAGCCACAGAAGTGATTCCTGGGGTGTATTTCCTATGTCCCATCCAATCATCAGGATTATTCATGACGACTGCTAATGAGGAGCTTTGTTTGCTATTGATAGGTAGTTTGTTCCAGAGTATGGGATGTCTCTGGGATAGGAATCTATCCCTCCAGCATGTTCTGTTTATTGAGGTGACAAGGTTTGGGTCCCTAGGGCGTGTAGCTCATAGGGATTGTGATCTGTTTACGTGGAGCATGTCCAACAGCTCTGGGTTTGACATAGCTTTGTATGTTAGGCAGTAGTCACCTCTGGGTAGGCGGTATGCGACACAGTCTAGCTGTGATTTTATGAGACGGTCTGCATAGGGCATCTGTTTGAGGCCGGCAATACTCTTTGTGAGGTATGTCTGTGGCCTTTCCAGTTGCTGTAGATGTCTGTGAGGTACATACCAAAAGGGGCATTGTACTCTATAATGGGTTTTATGAGTGATGAGTAGAGGGGAACACTGACCTCTTTTTCTCTGGATGACACATGTTTTGTGATGAGGTGTGCCACGTAGACAGATTACATGACTAGTGTGGCACTGTGATTATCAAAGGGGAGACTACTGTCCACCTGTGTCCCATGGCCTCTTATCACACTTTCGGTGTTAAGTAGACTACCACCTATGTGGTAGTTCATGGGTACAGAGTTTTTACCAAAAGGGATGCCAATGCATTTTCGACATTGAGCTTGAGGCCATGGCTTTGTCACCAGGTATCTGTCGCAGTAAATATGACCCTGTCTCTCTCTCTCTCTCTCTCTATATATATATATATATATATATATATATATATATATATATACACACACATACATATAAACATCCATTGGTGTACATATAGATATACATATAGGCACATATACAGTCCACCTTTCATGGTGGGAATATAAAATATGTGAAGGTTGTGAGGTATACAGTTATGTAATAATATTGCACAGTCTTGTGCAGAATGCATTGAAGGTGTTCTCAGCACATGTAGCTTTAGCAGGCCCCACTGGCAGCAACACTGCAAACCTAACAATTCATATCCACAGCGTTTAACCACCACATGTCATATACCAGCACTGTATGCTGTCTTGTTTGCCACAAACTACAACCTACATACAAATATGCACATAACAACCTTCGCCAACATATACATGTCCACCCTTCACAAACAGTTGCAGTATGTCCCTTGCTCTATGCACATGTACAGATGCTAATATATCTGACACAGATATATCTCTCCATATGTGTGTGCCATACACACACAAGGTCCACACTGTTGTAAGTCTCTGGACCTCATGGCTGACCTGTTGGGCCTTGGTGCAACATGAACAGGTGTCACATGTGAGCACATAGAAATATTAGAGGGTGTATATATAGCTGCAAATGCTAGATTAGCATACTAGCCTGGTACAGCAGTTGCCAATGCTAAGCTACACATTAATATGACTATCATGCATGTGTTACTCTGTCACATCCATGTTTATATAGCTGTATGCACTATTCCCCCAAACAGCCATTGTCCACACTACTGTACAGAACACAGATAACATGGATCAGATGTTTGACATTTAATGCTGAGCTACATATGTCACAGTTATGTCTCACTGGACACAGCTACACACTGATTTGTCCATGGCAGTAGTTATGCAGGGCATCTGTGCATAGATACGTACTGCTGCCACATATGGATGTTTCAAAGTATGTTGAGTACTCTTCAAAAACATCTACTACATGCCAGTAAATACATATCTGTTGCATACCTTTCCTTTGTATTTGTTTGTAGTATTTAGTTCTGTGTGTCTTTTTTTTCTGTTGATGTTGATGTGGGTGTGTGTCTATCTATCTCTCTCTCTCTCTCTCTCTCTCTCTCTGTCTCTGTCTCTGTCTCTCTCTCTCAATAGCTGCAATGGAATGATTGCGTGTGTGGACAGCAAGTACAGCCTGCTTTTATAAGTATCTGCACATGTGCATGTGATGGCCTCTGCACCAATTGGTGGCCAACATTTGGTAATTGCATGCAGCCTGCTGTGTGGTAATTGCAGTACTTACTGTCATAGCAACCCAATGCTATAAATTGCTAAGTCAGGTAGCCATAGCCCTTTCAGATTTCCAAAGTGGGGCCCATGCTTGTTTGAGTGGACACCGTTGTTTAAGTCAGAGGGTTGGTATAGTTCTTATATCTGAAGATAGGGGTGTAGACAGTGATTTAAATGTTGTACTCAGACCTGAATGTTGCCACTTCCAGTACACAGTTGTCAGTGTAGAATTGTACTCACCCCTACAAATGCTAACACAAAATACATGGGAGTATGTAGTTTGTTTTCTACTTATACAATTAACTGCCATACATAAGTAGTTATTGAGATGTGTTCATTTGGCACATGAACTGTTTGTGAACTGCTATACTGTGAATATTAATGTACTAATTTCTGCACAGTTTGTGCTTTGTTATTGTGGACATTAGCACAGGATGCTCAAGAAAACTGGTTAATTCCAGTACTGAGTATGCCTAACTACATCCTTGGTAGACCCTGAACACACAGGTATATTGTACATTTGGGTGGGGATTGTCCTGCTATGATACTGTGTGGGGGTTGTAAAGTGCTGCTGTAACATTATTTACTGCTAGAATGGCCGGTTCTCTTATCACAGTCATGTAATGCAATTCCACAACAACTGCTGGTAAAGTTCCACAGAACAGGTTTTGTGTTATGGCATTCCTATCTTTCCTTTACATTCACTCATTCTGATGCATGATATATCTATTTCAGCAATAACCTGCTGTATATCTACTGGGGCTTAGTGGTACTTCATGCAGTGTAGTGTGTCCAAGGTCCGTGGTTCGAGACTGACAGAGGAGTTTTATGTTTCTGCTGAGCAGAACAAGGGCCCTCACATGCAGGGTGACTAAGGTACTTTTAAGCAGATGTAAGTGGGTTTGTGCATGTTTGTGTGAAGCTTAGCAGTACTTAGCTAAGCGCAAACTTGAGCAAACCCGCTAACTACTGCTTAAAAGTGCTTACTCCCGTTAGCCCCCATGCTCATTTCTTTGAAAGAAAAGAAAATGGGGAGATAGGAAAGTGGTGAAAAAGGGGCACAAAGAGGGAAAGACAGTAGGGAATACAGCTTGGGATGTGCAGGACGGGTGTAGGAAAGGTCCATAGCTGCCCATTTCTTTAACAGCAACAGCTGTGCATATGCAATAAATTTGGAGGGAAATATGAAACCTTCCACCCCTGAGAGAGGGGTGAGGACAGCAAAGCATGTTGTACTGCCAATTAAATATCAGTTTATGTGTCCAGCGGACATGTGTGCAAAATGGGCAGCTATGTATGGGGTGTAATTTTTTTGGGAGCAGATTGCCCTTTTTTTTCAGGTGAGAGTGGAATGTGGGGTAGGGGAAGTAGGTATATTTGGGGAGGTAGGTTGGGGAGGTAAACAGACAAGACAAACAAGACACATACAGGGGCGGTATATGACACGTGGTGGGTGAACACCAGTGACAGGGAAGGATGTTTGGAAATCACAAGCTCATGAGACCACAGATGGCAACAGTGGAACTGAGATCCCCACCCATGGGCAGTCACCACTGCACCTTCACAGCCCAGAGGGTGGCTGTGCTGGGGGCTGCATAGGAGGGGCAGGCTCACCCGTGAGTCGTGCCACTCATGCCTAAAGCTGGCATAGAGGATCAGCGACAGAACACTCAATATCCCTACGCACCACAGCCCGCACTGTTCGGGGGGTGATAGGTGGCCCTCCTCCACCCCACGCTTGCACGTGGGGGATGAGCCCCATCCCCTGCAGCACTACCAACTGAAGGTGGCACAGGGCCAACAGAGGATGAGGTCCCAGGCTGGGTACCGGACCTGCTGGTGCCAGGTACCATCGTCAGCTGAGGTGGGACAGGTGGACCTCTGGGACCAGCCTTCCTATACATTCTATGTTTAGGAGGATTTAATGACAATATGGGTTGATAACAGCCAACAGCATTCCAAGTTAGTTGTAACAGCATGCAGTAGTATTCCCATTAACCCAACACACCAGAGTTTCAACAGTTGAACAGCAAGCATAACACATGCATATATAGAACAACAGTGGACATTCCAACAGCATGCAGGATTGACTGGTGGCAACAGGCCACCAAGATTGTGGTATTTGAACAGGGCACAAGCATCAAAGTAAATGCAGATATTTATAAACCAATAGGACATATGTCCCAACAAATGTTTTGAGATTAGACATACCCATTTAGGTGTGGAATTGCATTGTTTAGGCACATACAGTACGGTGTAAAAAGATACCTCCATTAACAGCTTATATATACTTATAGTTTACACTACATTCCTATTGACTGCAGGTATATATCCCCTACATGTATTATTATACTACGCAATGTCCTTTAAATTGTGAAATGGGTTTTGCTAGTTCTTTATATACCTGACCTGTATCTGACATACAATGTCCAGGATGCAGATGTTACTGCTACGTATTTATATATTATATTTATACTTATATATCTACATATCTAGATGTGTTCAGGTGACATTATCAGTTATATTTTAACAGCCCCCTACATTTCTAGCAGCACACTGATATTTCTGGGGAACACAATAAAAAGCTACTCATGTGCCAGATTAACCTGTACATGCCAGCCATGAACCAACGGTTGAGGACTGTATATATGCTTAACAGCTACTGGCACTCCCTTCATCCAATTTATATGGGCCTACCCAAGTGTGGGTTGACAGCGCTTAATACAACAGTACTATTTCTATAATGCAAGAGTACAACAACATATCAAAGAAAATGACACAGACACACTCCAGATACCTTTATTAATTACATAACACACTTTTCTGGAGGCTCTCTCATTTATTTGATATAACAGTGCATGAAGAAGACTTATTCAAGACGTATTATACCTTTATTAATGGGTTACAACACTCTTTTTCAGGCTCTCTCACTTATTTTATATAACAATACATGCAGAATAATTACTAACCTGCCTGGTGGCACAGCCTTAGCAGCCTATCTGCATAGGATTGCTGATTCGCAGCATGGACACCTGCAGCTGTGAAGTAAATGAAGTGATATTGAGACATACCAATCCATAATATAGACTACAATAGCAATTCTTACATACATCATTCCATGGCTACCTACTCAGTAGTGGGGCATTTTCCATCCCACTGGTCTCTTGTATCCACTGGTTCAGTCAGTCCTCCTTGCGTCCCTTCAGGTCTGAGTAGTGGTGTCTGACCTGCTCACCACTCCGAGGGATGCCTGTGGCACTGGTGAGATCATTAGCTAGACGGTTTCAGGCTTCCACTTTGTATTGTGTGCCCTGGAACTGGCCATGCAGGAGTCTCTCATCATGATTATGGATGAGGAGCCAAACCATTACTTTTGACTCCTCAATGCCCCAATGTTGCGCTAGAAATTGAGAGCCCTCTCCAACACCGGCCATGCTGACTGCAGATGGGAGCTACAAACAGTTATGGCAAGTGTTCCCGCCTATGGAGCTTAAATATGCCTCATTTCCTGCACTTATTTGTGATTGGCCAGCTTTGAAAAATCTCAGCTGAAAGCACACCTGCTTAGCAATGGGTAAACTTCCATTGATATGTATGTGTGTTGAAAGTGCATGCATATGAAAAGCTGTCATGGCTTAGTGGTTTAGTACTGTGATTATGGTGCACAGTATCCCGGGTTTGAGGCCTGTCATTGCTTTTTATTTTACTACTGACCAGACCGGCTAGAAGGTGTATCTGTGTTTAGCTGATTTTGCTCAACTTTGCCCAACGTTGCTCTATGGTGCTCTACATTGCTCGACGTTGCCCGACATTGCCCGACATTGCACTAGTTAGCACGGTGAGCAGCTACGCGTAAACACCTTTTGTTTGCGCTAGTTGGACGATGCGCAGCTACGCGCAAAGCCCTTGCACTAGTTAAAGCAGTGCTAAGCTATGAGCAATTATACTTAAATGTGTTTAATACTGGTAAACTTTGCTTAGCAGTGCTTCACATTGCTTAAGATATATTACTTATGCATTCATCAGTATGCATAACTATTTCTCCTTCTTATATATATATATAAAATATTGTTCAGTACTACATAGGCCATTTCAATGCTTTTTACTAAAATGTAAAGGATAAATGTCAGGAATTATTTTTATATACAGATTTCCAACAGAAAATAGAAAGGGGAGTGGTGGAACTCAAACCGGGAATGCCTCCTCTTTGTGTGAAGGCTCTACCACTACGCTATTGCTATTTGGCTTAATTTGCATATACGTTTCTTATTATTCTCTTCGATGTCTAAACTGCTAACTGTAGCTAAGCAATGGGCAAACCCGCGCAAACACGTGCAAATACGGACAGCTATATCAGGAATAATAAAAAAATAAATAAAAGTTTTACATTTTATAATTGGACAGGGGTTAGGAATGTGGGGGAGTGTAATGTTGGGTATGTACACATTTGAGCGGACCTGCTCATGTCAATTGACATTTCCCAATTGAGAGACTTGCAGGGGTGTGGATTTTTGGACTGCTCAGCAGTCTGACTTGCCCCCTGCATTCGTGCATGCTCCGTGTTAGCCTTAGAGTTGAGGCAGCACGCCCTCATGAATATGCATGGCGCGCTGACGTCTTACTCTTAGGCTGCAGTTTCCGTGTTAGACTAAGTTAGTCTTACACGGAAGGTTAGTGAATCCTGGGGAATGCCATTTCTCTAGGGATAGTGCAAGCTCAAGAGTTTAAATATAAAAGTAGCATGGGGGTGGGGGTGCAGGGGGGCTTTCCCCTGCAAAAAAAAAATGTTTTCATTCTCAGGGCATGTGTGATATAATGTCATTGTTGGCGTGTCAACATTAGTGATGTTGATATTTTGCCCAGCCAATTACTTTAACAATATTTGTGTATATATAATATTACATCAATGAATTATTCAGCTTGTTTTGTCAGCATTTTATCTAACAATCCAAAACAGAAGAGGAGCCCAACAGTAGCCAGCAGAAAAAGATGTTAATCCCAAAAAACACTTTCTTTTAACGTAAAGGCAATTTAATAAAAATTGTTCTCATGTTTTCATCACTTTAAGTAAAGTAACTTCTTCAGACACACAGACAAACAACAGTTACACAGTTTCTACAGCACTTAAACCATGTAGCATGAAGCCATGTGACTAATAGCAGCAATGAATTAAAGGTGCAAAGCACAATAATTCAAACACTATTAAAGTAAATCTTAAAACTTACATACTACCTCAAATAAAAAGTGTGTATGCAATCAGTATACAATATACAAGGATTATGTTAATGTCATTAGTAAAAAGTTAAAAATACACTATCGTGTAAGATTTCTTAATTTAAGCAAACATGAAATATTACAATTCTCATTCAAACCAGGCAAGCAGAAAGCATTAAGTGCTAACTGCCATTCTAGTTCTCGTACCTCTAATAGTACTGGATATAGGCCACCTCTAATGTCAGGAAGTACCTGGTCAATAGCTTGGAATGTGAAACTATGTCCACCATTTAATGAAACATGTTTTGCTAAAGCATTTTCTGTTTTATTTTTGCTGATCGCATAAGAGTATTCATAAATTCTCTCATGAAGCTTCCTGTCTGTTTTCCCTATATAGAAAGCCGGACATAAGGTACAGGAAGCTAAGTAAACAACACTTTTGAACTCACAATTCAACTTATGGTTGATGTAAAATTTACATGTATTCAATACTCTAAAATAATTACCTGTTTTTATGTATTTACACATCCTACATGCTCCACACATAAAGGTTCCAGTAAGTCTAGAAGTAGGTTTAGTGCTTTTAATTTCAAAAAAACTTTTTAAATTAGTACCTCTTGTATAAACAATACTGGGTGACTGGCCAATTCTGTCAACTAGGGAAGAGTCCTTATAAAGGAAACTCCAATTTTTGTGGAGAATTAATCCAAGTTGGTCACTGTCTCTTTACTAAAGGTGGTTATAAAAGTATTGCATAAAGAGGTCTCCCTAGTTAGATGGGTCACTGAAGGTTTTATAAAGGTAACCAAGTCACTGTTTGGTGACTGTGTAGTTTGAATGGCAACCTGTCTAGGAGATGACTCTACCAGGTTAACATCAATGACAATGGAAGGTGAGGTCAAAAGTGGTTGAACTGTACCTCTACTCCGTTTGTTTACGATTTCTTCAGTTAAGTCATTAATTAAACTAACCGGGTAGCCTCTATTGCAAAACATGTCTCTTAAGAGTTGACATTCAGAATTAAAGTCATCTTCATTAGTACACGTCCTTGCGGCTCTAATGAGTTGACTTTTCACTATTGGACGTTTTTGCCTGTAAGGGTGTGCACTAGAAAAATGTAAATAGGAGTTGCAATATGTAGGTTTTCTATAAATTTTGGAAACATATCTCCTATTTACTATATCTTTTTTTATATTCACGTCCAAATAGTCAATACTAGTAGTGTGAAAAGTGTAAGTAAATTTAAAAAATGGTGCAGTAGAGTTAAAGTAATCTATCATTTGTTTAGCTTGTGATTCATTTCCTTTAAAAATCACAAAGATGTTGTCTAAAAATCTGGTATAAAAAGTGAAGGAAGTGTAAATTTCAGAGTTATTGAATACAAAATATTCTTCCCATTGAGCCATAAACATGTTCGCCATTCTCGCTCCGCAAGGTGAGCCCATAGCAACTCCGTGTTTTTGTAAATAGATCTTGTCATTAAAAATGAAAAAGTTGTTAGAAAGTATAATATCAATTAACTCAGTTGCCAGGTCAATATCCCTTTGTGGAGCTTTTTTGTTTTTCATATAAACTTCTACCCACTCAACCACTTCTAAGTGTGGAATAGAAGTGTATAAGTCGACTACATCGATGGTAAGAAAGTTGTCTTCTTGGTTAACTTCTACAATATTCAACCTTTTCAACAAAGTCCATGAATCACTGCATACTCGTGACTCAAGTTTAAGATATTTTTGTAATATTGAGTCAATGAGTTTTGCACATGGATATGTCAAAGAACCTCGACCATCAATAAGTGGACACATAGGAGGGTCATGTTGGTTCTTATGAATCTTTGGTATTCCGAACATGACAGGTGTTTTTGGGTAGAGAATATTAATGTAATTAAATGTATCCAGGTCAATTTTGGCTTCTATAAACAGATCTCTGAAGTACACTCTAATCCTTGATTGTGCAATATTTAGTTCATTAAGAGATGCCTTAGCATAGGCCGGACAATTCAAGGCTAACTCCATTTTTTTATTAGAATCAGTGATGTCAAGGATAACAAGTCTACCACCTTTACCTGGTTTAACTAAACGGACATGAGCTGATCTAAGTAGTTTTAGTGCTCTTAACTGTTCCATAGTGATGTTGCTCTGTTTATAAAAAGTATTACTAGCTCTAATGAAAGGTATGTGTCTAATGTCTAACTCACACACGCTTTCATAAAGAGCTAAAAAGGGGATGAAGAGGAGGGTTGAACATACTAGGAGCCCTAAGTACATGTGCAGGTTGTTGAAATTGCCTAATAAAAAGGAAAGATTTAATTTCCTTACGTAACACTTTAAGTCTAACAAAGTTTTTACTACATTAATGTTATTACTTAAAACATATGTGTTACCCTTCGCTAGCAGTTCTACCAATTTCGCTTCTATAACAACAGATGAAAAGTTGTAAATGTTAAAGTCCCCTTTAAAATTAGTGAGAACAACAAGGTTATTTACTGCAACAGAGTCATTAGGAACTATCTTGTCCAACGGTTGTTCCGCCTTTTGTTCCTCTGATACTGAGGGTGACGTGCCCCAGTAGTGGGCATGTTGTTCTTGTCCTGGTGAAAATTTTGAGCAAGTTGATTGTTATTTGCTTGCCCCTCACGTGAATTGTTAGCCCGAATTATTTCACTTCGCCTAACTGTGTCAGAGAAATCAGTGTTATTAACCTCAGATTCAAGTGGTACTAGACTGTCAACAGAATTATTATTAGTTGAATTGACTTCTGTCAGGGGCGGCACTGTATTGGAATTGTGCCAAACCTGTGAAATTTGTGGTCTAGGATAAGCAGAGCCATTAGTGTATGCCATACGGTCACGATTCATTTTTTTAATCTTGTTGTTTTTAAGTCTGTCCAACAATTGCTCAATACTGGTAAAGACTCTGTTGCAGTCAAACCTATATCTAACAAAGTCAGGATGCGGTTTAATAGTTTTGTCCAAGTCTTCAACTTCCTTCAGTAAATTCTCAATCTGCAATGAGTAGTGTTTTATCATTAACTCCATAAGCTGAAAGCCTTGCTGGTCAAAAAAAGAAAGTAATTCTGTGTGGAAAAGAGAATCTGGGATTAAGCCAGTTGGATATTGATAGCACCTAAGGCCCTTAGGTACTATCCTTTCAGATAAACATTGTCTAAAATATGCCACCTCAAGTTGGAGCTTCTTCAATTTTAAAAGTTTCACATCAAAAGATTTCAATTTGTCAGCAAGCGAACATAAATTTGTCTGAGGTAGGTTAACATTACGAGCCAGTTGTTCCTGGGGGTTAGTAAAACCAAAACTTAACTTGGTAGTGTTGTTAACCCATTCAGTAAAAGATGGAACTCCAATAAGCTCATTCATGTTAACAAGCTCGTTAGAAGCACTATTATCTACAGTCGGTGGTGCCAAGTTGTGAATAGATACACCCACCTGTTGTGCTGGAACAGTCGCTTGTTGACCCGGTGGTATTGAACCATCTGAAGACCGAAACTGAGGGTCAGTGTTATTGGAAAAATTCTGGGATTTCAAGTTCCCCTGGTTATTTCCGTTAACAGATGTAATGGTGTTAGGTTCACTGCTTCACTGCTTGTCTACAGAGTCAAGTCTCTGGGTTAGATAATCAATACGTTGTGACAGTGAATTAAGAATGTTAGTTAAATCCACTGGTTGCAAAGTTTGCAAAGGTTGTGTTCGTCCAAACAAATTCGGGATGGCTGGGCTGTTAGGTGATCCAGATGCCATAAAAACTGTAGAACAAACAAAGAAACTGGGCGGAAGAAACAAACAATCCAAAACAGAAGAGGAGCCCAACAGTAGCCAGCAGAAAAAGATGTTAATCCCAAAAAACACTTTCTTTTAACGTAAAGGCAATTTAATAAAAAATGTTCTCACGTTTTCATCACTTTAAGTAAAATAACTTCTTCAGACACACAGACAAACAGCAGTTACACAGTTTCTACAGCATTTAAACCATGTAGCATGAAGTCATGTGACTAATAGCAGCAATGAATTAAAGGTGCAAAGCACAATAATTCAAACACTATTAAAGTAAATCTTAAAACTTACATACTACCTCAAATAAAAAGTGTGTATGCAATCAGTATACAATATACAAGGATTATGTTAATGTCATTAGTAAAAAGTTAAAAATACACTATCGTGTAAGATTTCTTAATTTAAGCAAACATGAAATATTACAATTCTCATTTAAACAAGGCAAGCAGAAAGCATTAAGTGCTAACTG
Organism: Protopterus annectens; assembly: GCF_019279795.1. Lineage (NCBI taxonomy): Eukaryota > Metazoa > Chordata > Ceratodontiformes > Protopteridae > Protopterus > Protopterus annectens. Next base: position 516,105,085 of record NC_056732.1, read on the forward strand.
CCATTCTAGTTCTCATACCTCTAATAGTACTGAATATGGGCCACCTCTAATGTCAGGAAGTACCTGGTTAATAGCTTGGAACGTGAAACTATGTCCACCATTTAATGAAACATGTTTTGCTAAAGCATTTTCTGTTTTATTTTTGCTGATCGCATAAGAGTATTCATAAATTCTCTCATGAAGCTTCCTGTCCATTTTCTTTATATAGAAAGCCGGACATAAGGTACAGGAAGCTAAGTAAACAACACTCTTGGACTCACAATTCAACTTATGGTTGATGTAAAATTTATATCTATTCAATACTCTAAAGGAATTACCTGTTTTTATGTATTTACACATCCTACATGCCCCACACATAAAGGTTCCAATAAGTCTAGAAGTAGGTTTAGTACTTTTAATTTCAAAAAAACTTTTTAAATTAGTACCTCTTCTATAAACAATACTGGGTGACTGGCCAATTCTGTCAACTAGGGAAGAGTCCTTATAAAGGAAACTCCAATTTTTGTGGAGAATTAATCTAAGTTGGTCACTGTCTCTTTACTAAAGGTGGTTATAAAAGTACTACATAAAGAGGTCTCCCTAGTTTTCTGAGTCATTGAAGGTTTTATAAAGGTAACCAAGTCACTGTTTGGTGACTGTGTAGTTTGAATGGCAACCTGTCTAGGAGATGACTCTACCAGGTTAACATCAATGACAACGGAAGATGAGGTCAAGAGTGGTTGAACTATACCTCTACTCCGTTTGTTTACGATTTCTTCAGTTAAGTCATTAATTAAACTAACCGGGTAGCCTTTATTGCAAAACATGTCTCTTAAGAGTTGACATTCAGAATTAAAGTCATCTTCATTAGTACACATCCTTGCGGCTCTAATAAGTTGACTTTTCACTATTGAACGTTTTTGCCTGTAAGGGTGTGCACTAGAAAAATGTAAATAGGAATTGCAATATGTAGGTTTTCTATAAATTTTGGAAACATATCTCCTATTTACTATATCTTTTTTTATATTCACGTCCAAATAGTCAATACTAGTAGTGTGAAAAGTGTAAGTAAATTTAAAAAATGGTGTAGTAGAGTTAAAGTAATCTATCATTTGTTTAGCTTGTGATTCATTTCCTTTAAAAATCACAAAGATGTCGTCTAAAAATCTGGTATAAAAAGTGAAGGAAGTGTAAATTTCAGAGTTATTGAATACAAAATATTCTTCCCATTGAGCCATAAACATGTTCACCACGCTCGCTCTGCAAGGGGAACCCATAGCAACTCCATGTTTTTGTAACTAGATCTTGTCATTAAAAATGAAAAAGTTGTTGGAAAGTATAATATCAATTAACTCAGTTGCCAGGTCAATATCCCTTTGTGGAGCTTTTTTGTTTTTCATATAAACTTCTACCCACTCAACCACTTCTAAGTGTGGAATAGAAGTGTATAAGTCGACTACATCGATGGTAAGAAAGCTGTCTTCTTGGTTAACTTCTCAAATGTTCAAACTTTACAACAGTGAAGGAAGTTGAAGACTTGGACAAAACTATTAAACTGCATCCAGACTTTGTTAGATATAGGTTTGACTACAACAGAGTCTTTACCAGTACTGAGCAATTGTTGGACAGACTTAAAAACAACAAAATTAAAAAAAATGAATCGTGACCGTATGGCATACACTAATGGCTCTGCTTATCCTAGACCACAAATTTCACAGGTTTGGCACAATTCCAACACAGTGCCGCCCCTGACAGAAATCAATTCAACTAATAATAATTCTGTTGACAGTCTATTACCACTTGCATCTGAGGTTAATAACACTGATTTCGCTGAAACAGTTAGGCAAAGTGAAAGAATTCGGGCTAACAATTCACGTGAGGGGCAAGCAAATAACAATCAACTTCCTCGAGATTTTCACCAAGACAAGAACGACATGCCCACTACTGGGGCACGTCACCCTCAGTATCAGAGGAACAAAAGGTGGAACAACCGTCGGAAGAGATAGTTTCTAATTACTCTGTTGCAGTAAATAACCTTGTTCTCACTAATTTTAAAGGGGACTTTAACATTTACAACTTTTCATCTGTTGTTATAGAAGCGAATTTGGTAGAACTGCTAGCAAAGGGTAACACATATGTTTTAAGTAATAACATTAATGTAGTAAAAATGTTGTTAGACTTAAAGTGTTACGTAAGGAAATTAAATCTTTCTTTTTTATTAGGCAATGCTCAACAACCTGCACATGTACTTAGGGCTGCTAGTAGGTTCAACCCTTCTCTTCATCCCCTTTTAGCTCTTTATGAAAGCGTGTGTGAGTTAGACATTAGACACATACCTTTCATTAGAGCTAGTAATACTTTTTATAAACAGAGCAACATCACTACGGAACAGTTAAGAGCACTAAAACTACTTAGATCAGCTCATGTCCATTTAGTTAAACCAGATAAAGGTGGTGGACTTGTTATCTTTGACATCACTGATTATAATAAAAAAATGGAGTTAGCCTTGAATTGTCCGGCCTATGTTAAGGCATCTCTTAACGAACTAAATATTGCACAATCAAGGATTAGAGTGTACATCAGAGATCTGTTTATAGAAGCCAAAATTGACCTGGATACATTTAATTACATTAATATTCTCTACCCAAAAACACCTGTCATGTTTGGAATACCAAAGATTCATAAGAACCAACATGACCCTCCTATGCATCCACTTATTGATGGTCGAGGTTCCTTGACATATCCATGTGCAAAACTCATTGACTCAATATTACAAAAATATCTTAAACTTGAGTGACGAGTATGCAATGATTCATGGACTTTGTTGAAAAGTTTGAACATTTTAGAAGTTAACCAAGAAGACAACTTTCTTACCATCGATGTAGTCGACTTATACACTTCTATTCCACACTTAGAAGCGGTTGAGTGGGTAGAAGTTTATATGAAAAACAAAAAAGCTCCACAAAGGGATATTGACCTGGCAACTGAGTTAATTGATATTATACTTTCCAACAACTTTTTCATTTTTAATGACAAGATCGATTTATAAAAACATGGAGTTGCTATGGGCTCCCCTTGCGGAGCGAGCATGGCGAACATGTTTATGGCTCAATGGGAAGAATATTTTGTATTCAATAACTCTGAAATTTACACTTCCTTCACTTTTTTTACCAGATTTTTAGACATCTTTGTGATTTTTAAAGGAAATGAATCACAAGTTAAACAAATGATAGATTACTTTAACTCTACTACACCATTTTTTTAAATTTACTTACACTTTTCACACTACTAGTATTGACTATTTGGACGTGAATATAAAAAAAGATATAGTAAATAGGAGATATATTTCCAACATTTATAGAAAACCTACATATTGCAACTCCTATTTACATTTTTCTAGTGCACACCCTTACAGGCAAAAACGTTCAATAGTGAAAAGTCAACTCATTAGAGCCGCAAGGATGTGTACTAATGAAGATGACTTTAATTCTGAATGTCAACTCTTAAGAGACATGTTTTGCAATAGAGGCTACCCGGTTAGTTTAATTAATGACTTAACTGAAGAAATCGTAAACAAATGGAGTAGAGGTATAGTTCAACCACTCTTGACCTCATCTTCTGTTGTCATTGATGTTAGCCTGGTAGAGTCTTCTCCTAGACAGGTTGCCATTCAAACTACACAGTCACCAAACAGTGACTTGGTTACCTTTATAAAACCTTCAATGACTCAGCAAACTAGGGAGACCTCTTTATGCAATACTTTTATAACCACCTTTAGTAAAGACAGTGACCAACTTAGATTAATTCTCCACAAAAATTGGAGTTTCTTTTATAAAGACTCGTCCCTAGTTGACAGAATTGGCCAGTCACCAAGTATTGTTTATAGAAGAGGTACTAATTTAAAAAGTTTTTTTGAAATTAAAAGCACTAATCCTACTTCTAGACTTATGTGTGGAGCATGTAGAATGTGTAAATACATAAAAACAGGTAATTCCTTTAGAGTATTGAATAGATGTAAATTTTACATCAACCATAAGTTGAATTGTGAGTCCAAGAGTGTTGTTTACTTAGCTTCCTGTACCTTATGTCTGGCTTTCTATATAGGGAAAACAGACAGGAAGCTTCATGAGAGAATTTATGAACACTCATGTGATCAGCAAAAATAAAACAGAAAATGCTTTAGCAAAACATGTTTCATTAAATGGTGGACATAGTTTCATGTTCCAAGCTATTAACCAGGTACTTCCTGACATTAGAGGTGGCCCATATTCAGTACTATTAGAGGCATGAGAACTAGAATGGCAGTTAGCACTTAATGCTTTCTACTTGCCTTGTTTAAATGAGAATTGTAATATTTCATGTTTGCTTAAATTAAGAAATCTTACACGATAGTGTATTTTTAACTTTTTACTAATGATATTAATATAATCCTTGTATATTGCATACTGATTGCATACACACTTTTTATTTGAGGTAGTATGTAAGTTTTAAGATTTACTTTAATAACGTTTAAATGATTGTGCTTTGCACCTTTAATTCATTGCTGCTATTAGTCACATGACGTCATGCTACATGGTTTAAATGCTGTAGAAACTGTGTAACTGCTGTTTGTCTGTCTGTCTGAAGAAGTTACTTTAGTTAAAGTGACGAAAACAGGAGAAAAATTTTTATTAAATTGACTTTACATTAAAAGAAAGTGTTTTTTTTTGGGGATTAACATCTTTTTTTGCTGGCTACTGTTGGGCTCCTGTTCTGTTTTGGATTGTTTGTTTCTTCCACCCATTTTATTTGTTTGTTCTATAGCATTTTATCTAACTCTTTTTTTTTATTTCTTCAGCACACTTAGAAGTTTCTTTTCTCATTTAATTGTGAATTAATTACATGCCTTGTTTGTTTTGCTAGGGCAGCTTAATTTACATTCCATTGGGTTTTGTTGTTGGGTACTAGTTGTACCAGAATAATAGATCCATATAGTTAAAAAAGGAGAACAAAGATTCCTGCATTGAACTGTGTTGTTTTCTTTTTTTAGCTTGGCGTGTTACAGTGATGATAACATACATCCTTTAAAATGGTTGTCAATTACTAATAAAGAATATTCATTGTCATGGCAAAAAGGGTAGACGGAGATACAGGCAGCATCAATACTAGTTTTCAGAATGGACACACAATATGTCTTAATGAACGTCATCACCAAAAATATCAGTACCGTTTGGAAACAAAAAGTTATTAAAGTTGTAACATCTTCCTTTGTTTTTCATTCCTTTTACAAATGACTCATGCAGATGTGGTGCTGGATCTCACTACAGTTTTATGTGTGCATTTCAGCTTTTCCTATGCCAGTAATGTTTGCTTAGTTCAGGAATAATGGACTGTGTAGCACTATATAATTTACTTAGTTTGAGGTCAAATCTGAAGTGTAAAACCAATTAGTTATATAAAGAAAAATATCACTATGCAATATACAATATATAGAAATCTTGAATAATAATATGAACTGGCTTTTGATAAATAGTTATTTAAAAACACAAATAATTCAACACGATCTTCTTACACAAACAACATATTAAACCACTTACGTATTTTCTATGTACATTCCCAGAGATAAAAGTATATTTCAGTGACATTTAGACCAGAACGTGCAGATAGTCTGAAAGTTAAAAATGATAAGCTTTAAAAATTGGAATTTGTTTTGTTTGTTTGTTTTGCTGGAATCAAATGTTAAGAGAGACTGAAGTACTTAATACTAACAATTTAATGGATATATATAGATATATGTATATATATATATATATATATATATATATATATATATATATATATATATATATATATAATTTGGCTATGGAAAAGTGGATTATAGTAGAAATCAATATACAGTTCTTAATCTCTAAAGTTGACTTAATGTCAGGTATAATTAAAACAGAATATCTACCCATTCTTGATTTTGAAAACAACCTCTAAATAAATAATAAGATAGGGAGAATATATTTATCCAAAATAATTAAAATCTATACATTTTGTATCAAAGATAACTACTAGGAATATGCTCTCCAACTAAATAGTTCAACTTTAACTACATTAGCTAAAATGATTTTAATACCTTCAAAAAATTATCTTGATTTTAGAGATTAGTTTTACTACACATATTGAAATTACATACAAAAATGAAGGTATTGGTTGTTGGAGGTATAAATCTTCAATTAAAGCAGACTGGCAGCATATTGCTAATGATTGCATAGTTCTACTACATTTTTTTGGGAAGGGGGGACAATCATTCCTGCAAGCAGCAAAAACAAATGGAGAATGAGATTCGACCTTCATTTGCAGAAATTATAAATACTGTCAATGTCATGTGACATACATAAATTTCTACTGTTGTGATGAAAAACAAAATGACCACAGGAAATAATACTGGATAAAATCAAAATCATTAGTACAGAAATATTAATCTGTGTTCTGTCATCAGTTTATGGCTGTTTAATGAATTTTAGTAAAGTATATAGCAAGAACTCATGCAGACACTTCTGGATATGGTTGTTGTATTATGTTAATATGTTCATTCTTGTATATACAATTTCAATAAACATATTTAAAAAGTGATATGTATATTTACCTGTTTTACCAGTTAATGTACTAGTAAATAAACTGATGTCTTGTAATTTCTACTTTTGCATTTCACTAGCTGGTGCTTGTCTTAAACTTGTTAGCATAGTTAAGTTTATAAATTATAACACCTGGGTGACAAAAAATGTTTTCTATTAGTAAGCATATTTTTACTTCTAAGTGGATTATTATTCTTTATTTATAGTTTGGAATTGAAAGCAAACTATGTATTATATATTCAATGCATTCCATAAGTATTTTACTTGAAACATTAAAATGTTTTATTCAGATTTATGAGAAATTGCATTTTCTCATATTTTAATGTTGTCAATTTATACTTTATTACTGTTATATCTTAGTACATGTATACTGTTATTTAAATTATTAACTCAATAGTTGTAGTTTCATTTACATATTAAAATCAATTTACTACCTCTTTTAGTTGTTTTTCTTAACTTTTGATTAACATTTGTTTGTTTCATTTTCGTCTAATTTGTAAAGTGTTTTTGTGACAAATCATTGTAATAAAATTTGAGTTGAGATGAGTTAGGCCAAACAATTATTAGCTATTATACTCCATGTTTATATAATGTTTGTCACAGTACAACTTCTCATTGCACATAAAGCAAGTAGAAGCTGTACTACTCACCCTTCATGTTGTTATAATAATAATAGTAGTAATAATGATAATAATAATAATAATAAAACACATTATTATTATTATTATTATTATTATTATTATTATTATTATTGTTGTTGTTGTTGTTGTTACCTTACAGCTGCAGCTGACTAATGAATGGAGTTTAAGATGTATTGAGCCAATGTCGGTATTTTACTGGTATGTAACAACAAATTGGCACTGTCACAGTAATGTATAAACAACACTAACATTATTTGGATACTTCAGATTGCAGGAGAAGTGTGATTAAGTACTTCTGCCAGTTAAATGGTGATATGCAGAAGTACTTAATCACACTTCTCCTACACTAACATTATTTGGATTATTCCGAGTGTAGAAGAAGTGTGAGTAAGTACTTCTGCATATCACCATTTAACTGGCAGGAATATATGCAGTGATTTAGCAAAGTTAATACTGTCAAAGAGGACAAAACATGACATACACAGCAACATATTTTGTGCTTTGATTAGGGAGCTCAGAGGAAATTTAATAACAGAAAGAGAAAACTAGTGAATATAATGTAAAGTGCATAAAAAGGAAAGTAGGAAAATGTCATTTATTTAAAATAATTCAACTTGTTAATGAGTTTATGCTATGGGGCACAATAAGAGAACATGCTTAACTAATATGTACTAGGAAAATAAAAGGAAATTAACCCTCCTAAAAAACTAAAATGTGCTTACACATTAAGAAAGATGAACACATAAGAAAGGAGTCAAAATTGGACAAGTTACAAATATTTTCTAACACTAAATGTAAGTTACAAAGGGCAATAAAAATAAACTATAACATTATATAGATTTATAAAATTAAGGACTCCACCTTACTGGTACTCTAAGAAAATGCTATTGAATATAAAATAGTAAGCAATTACTAATAACTCGGTACTACTGCATGAGGTAAAAATGTAACCATCAAAAGAAGTACACTTTCAAACTTTCAGTAACATAACTATATGCAGGAGCTGCAGGACAGAAGATTGACACTGTAGTGTTCATCAATTGAAAGTGTGAACACTAATATACAAACTACAAATAAGACAGCAACAACTGAAACTCATAGTTAAACTCTTGAAACATATTTTGCAGGGTGCTTCAACCCCCCCCCCCACCACCAAGTCTGTTATGTGGCTACTTGTGCCTTGACTCCATGATGGCTGTATTTCAGTATAAGGGAAATATTCTGAGATACCTAATCTTGACAGATATATGCTGTCAAACTGAGTTACTCACTAGTGTTCATACTTCTCAAATATTTCTGTGCCAATCTTCTGTCTGGTTCCATATGGCACACAGTTCAAATCATTTCACAATAGTCAGGAAGAACAAATTATCTGAGCAGACAGATAAAGCACGAAGTCTTTAAAAGTTCAGCTAACTTCCAGTGAGATTATCAACAGTTTCCTCAAAGCAATCTTAGAATTTTTAAGGATTGCTATAAAGTAGCAAATGAGGATTATTTCAGCAGTATTAAATAGAAAACAGAGCAATTTTATTTCATCAAATAACCACTTGCATTTGCAGCACAGTATAAGCATAGTATAGTATTGAACAAAGCAGGATTCCAATATGTTAACAACAAAGGAGCAATGTAGTATAGTAAAATATTAGCTGAGTGAATCACCATATAAATACTGTATTACTGGATATAGTGTAGACTATATTTAGGAGTTAATGCAGGAAGTCAAATATGGTTCTCAGATGCTTATCCTAACACAGAACAAAGTCCTTGACCAGTTATTCAGATTACAGTCTAACATTCTGTACAGTCCTTGAATGAATGATTAGCTACTTTGTAAACAAATGATAAACCTGAAATTGAAACTAGAAACAGTAAAAACAAATGTATTTTATTCCTGTCAGTATTTACAGCACCTAGGAAACTGAAACAAAAATACAAGTATAAACTATAAGAAACTGCTGTTTTCTGTATTATTAAAATGGTGGTGTGAGCGTAGTTAAGATCAGTGTAGAGGATTATAGAATCATAAATTCTACAGAGAATTGCTGAAGTTATAATAAGTGAAAAAAACAATTAAAATACATTTTCTGAGATGTATTTAATTTCTGGAAATCATCTATTCATGCGGTCATTTCTGTAAGGAAAGCAATGTATAGAAGCAAGCAGAAGCATAGTTCTAAATGAATCAGGGACAGATTTCAACAGAATCAGGGACACATTCAGAAATAATCAGGTACATTTAGGAACACTTACAATATTATTAACATGACCCATTGACAGAATAAGAGAATAAGATAATGTGAATTAATATACACTTTCTCAAGTGAAAGAAGTCTATAACTCTTATTGTCATTATTTATTAAGTGTAATTCATTACCTGTTCTCCAAATGTTACCAGTATTAGGAGGGATTAAGACAGACAGAGCTAAAACTTTAGTCAAAATTAGAGATGTCCCTGAAAATCAGGGTCAGTTCATTGGTACGAGCAACAGCATTTAACATTCTGCTGTGTATTTTAAACAAGGCATTATTGTCACTGTTAAGTTCAGCCAATCAGCTGACAGAAGAGGCCTGGGCAGTGCAGCAGCCAAATGGGTAATGTGGGCCCAAGGTTAACTGTTGGTAGCTCCTTAGGGTGTTACTGTGATAGTAGTCATTTAGGGGTATCTTTTTATTTAAACACCTTTATTGAATTATCACTGATCACACAGGAAAAATCAAAGACATGCTCTAGATTGCTCATATGATTTGACAAGCTAAGAACAACATGTTGCAAATCAACCAAATATTGCACATAGGCTTTCATATTAAATGCTGAAATAACTGGTACCACTTTATCCCTAAAAAAATATAAAGTAACTAGATGTGAATTAAATAATATTTAGTTAGACAGAAAGATGTTTATAAGATCCACAGCTTATGCCAATACAACAGTTCCCCTACAACTACTTGAGAAGGAAGGGGAATAAAACTGAAATGCATAACTCTGAACACTGTTTCCCATAGGAAATCATTGTCAGTGTAGTTCCTAAATGTGGACTAGCAAAGATTCACTTGTTTTGGGAGATCTTTCCCTTCTTTAAGTTGGTGCAACTGCAGAGTTTTGTCTTATATGCCTGCCTCCCCACCACCCCCAATGCAGGGGCTGGGGGGGGGGGTCTTGCCCCATGGAAAGAACAATTAAAGTTACTTTTTATTTTTTTTCTGCCCTTCAGTGTTTCAGGCATTTTTTTCCATCTGTTTGGCTCATTGGCATTCAGGAAGTTGATGTTTCATGGTCAACTCAAAACAACAACCTTCACAAAAGAGAAATGTTCATATACTGTACCTGACAATTAAAAGGGTAGCAGAAGCAAATAATTTAATTAATTAAAAAACAAAATACAATCATAAAATAAATCAAAATCGAACAGTTATTTTTATATGTTAATTTAGATCATGATGCTACAGAACCAATGTTTGTAGAAGCAACCACTGCAGAAGTTATGTTTTGAGCTAACTGCAATAGCAAGTATACAAAGGAGCTATAGATGCAAATATTTTTCCATCTTTTATACTGTATGACTACATACAAAAGCAAATATACAAAGGAAGTATATGCATCTATGTAAACAGAAGCAAATGTTTTCTTTTATTCATACGACATGTGCTGAGGCTAGAGAGTATACCACTAGACACCAAATAAACAAAGGAAGAATAAATATATCACAAAAAATAACAGCCACAAATTGGTTTTATGATACTATAAAGCAGCTATGTAGTGATGCAAGTTATGCAAGCAGATGCAAAATGCATCACTTATGTGTTTGTTTTGCATTTTAATGTAACAACAGACAGCAAAAGAGATTGCTTTGTGAATTTCAATAAATGAAAGTAAAAAAGGAAATAAAAAATGTGAGAATATATGGACTATGCATACTTAATTAATTTTATAATTTTACAAGCAAGTACATCTTTTTCAGAATGCCCAGTGGTTAAGTAGTCTGGGAATGTATCGTTAAGCAAGCAGATATAAAATAGATTTATTTTTTAAATTTTAATTCAATCAGCACAGTACCATTAAAGATAGGAATGGAAAAAATGCAATAACAGTGAAAGTATGATGGCAGACAACTTAGTGCAAGTAAATCTGTAATATTTTGCCATTGCCGTGCCATGAGGAGAATATAAAATGTTTTGCATGATTTCAGAGGATTATGCAGTAAGCCCAATATGTAAATGTATTACTCAGTATAAAAAACATCAACTGCAATTGAGATCTTTAGAAAATTGTAGGAGCAAACTACATAGGAAAAAATGGGAATTGTGGGAACAATACATACAGGGGAGGAATGAAGTTTAAAAGAAGACTTAAATGAGCTATATAATGTTTAACTGAAAATGATAGGGCAGATTATAAGTGATGCATAACATTTGCAACTGGGAGTGTGTCAGTATGGTTTCTGATGTATAATGCTTGCAACTAAGATTGTGTCGGTGTGCTTTTCTTTCATTTATATAAATGTCTGATTGCTTATGTCATACTATAAATGATGGTTTAATAAAGATGTTTCTTGCCTGAAAAAAAAAAGGCAGGAATTGAATAATTTATAGAATGTTGCTTAGGTTATATGATATATAACAATATATGTGAAGTATAATGTTGGTTAATGTTACTTTGTTAATAATTTGACAACTTTTGAATAAATGTAAATTTTTCTATGTCGCAAGGGATAATTCAATAAAGGTTTTAAAAAACACACACAGACAAAGGAACCTCAAAGAACTTATGTAAAGGGTAGCATCTATACTGTTGTGCCTCCACAAATGAAAAAAAAAATAATGGTGACCATAGCTACAAATATGGAAATTAATTATGAAATATACTGTATAAAGGATCAGGAGCAATGATTATGGACAAACTGGTGTACATGGACTTCCACCTGGAACAACAGGGCCAAAGCTAAAATTTGTAAAGGGTTTTCCTTGCTGCTCCAAAGTCATTTATATTACAAAAAGAAGGAAGTGTGTGTGTGGGTGGGTCCACCTACTTCTGAACAGAAAGGTAAGGATGGATTTGTTCATAGGTTCATAGGTAGGTACTAGGCTATTGGCCCTATGGCATAATTAAGCCTAGCCAAACTGTTTCGGCTTACGCCTCCCAAGTGGTTTAGTTACCTGTGCCTCTGTTGAGCAGAGCCACAGAAGTGATTCCCCAGGTGAATTTCCTGTTCCCCATCCACTCATCAAGATTCTTCTTGAAGAGTGCTAATGAGCAGCTCTGCCTCACATATATGGGGACCTTATTCCAGAGCAAGGGGAGTCTCTGGGACACAAATCTATCCCTCAACAAGTCCTGTTTATTGTTGAGGTCAGGTTTAGGTCCCTAGAGCATGTAGCTCGGGTAGATTGGGTTTTCTTTAGGTGGAGCATTTCCAGCAATTCAGGGTTAGGCATAACCTTGTATGTCAGGCAGAGATAGCCTCTGAGCAGCCAGTATGCAACCGAGTACAGTTGAAGTTTTTTTAGCCTGGTGGCATAGGGCATATGTTTTAGGCCTGTTATCCTCTTGGTGAGGTATTTTTGAGGCTTCTCCAGTTGTTGCAGGTGTCTAGTAAGGTACATCTCTAATGGGGCATTGTACTCAATAATGGGTCTAATGAGTGATGAGTAGAGGGGGACAATAACTTCCCTTTTTCCTAGATGCAAACCCCTTCGTGATAAGGTGGGCCATGTAGAAGGGTTTTCTAACCACTTTAGTGATGTGGTTATCGAAGGAGAGGTTACTATCCACCTGGGTCCCTAGGTCTCTTATCACAGTCTCTGTATTAAGTGAGCTACCACCTATGTGGTAATTCGTAGGTACTTGTTTTTTTCCAAAGGGGCTGACAATGCACTTTTTGGCATTTAGCTTGAGGCCATGATTTTGGCATCATGTATCTATTTCAGTGAGCCCCTTTTGAAGGATATCTATGTCAGCAGGAGTCTCAATTATGTTTATTATTGTCTCTATAAAAAACTGATCTAAATTATCTTTCTTGTTTCACTTGAAAGTGTTATTTGGCCAGAAAGAGAGGAGTAGCAAAGGATCAAATAGTGCAGTGTTCTTAGCCAGACCTGGAAACTACTCATTAAGGGCAGGGTAGTACGGCACAGAAAGTTGGTCAGAGTATGCAATTGTTAAATAGATGGAGGCACCCCAAGAGGTTAGGTCATAGGGCAGAATGCTATCAGCATTGCAAGTAACAATAGTAACCTGTTCTGTCAGTAGTCAGAGTGTCAGAGACCGGTAAGACATATCTAATGGGGAGGGGTCTGACATCACAATCCCCATCATATTCTCCAATATCATGGAACTAGCCATACCCAACAGAACCAAGAAGCTTTCCTCCAAAAAAAGGAAGCCAATCTGGTGGTCCCCTGCCATTAATAAACTCTACAATAGAAGGAAGAAACTGTTGCAGAAAAAGGTGAAGTCCCAAGACTGGAAACAAACCCTTATTAGCCTCAACAAAAAGCTGAGATCCCTCATCAAAACCTCTAAAGCAAGCTATGAAGGCAGAATTCTGACAGAGCCTTCTATAGTTATATCAAGAATTTCCATGGCAATTTCCAGGCTTGCTCTGAGTTACTGCATAATGGTACCTCCTATACTGAGCCAACAGATATTGCCAACATACTGGCCGACAGATTCAGTGCCAACTTTACCTCTACCCCCCCCCAAAAGGACCAATCACAATACCAGAGGAATGCAAGGCACCCAGCATTACTGCAGCACAGGTTAAAGCTGCTTTGTCCAAGGCCATGAATACAGCTTCCATGTGACCTTGCAATATCCCTGGATGTGTTTTACATGAACTACAAAGTGAACTGGTATCACAATTGTGTGCTCTGTTCAATCACATCTTCACTTCAGGCTTTGTCCCTACCAAATGGCGCACTGCTACAGTCATCCCTCTCCATAAAGGGGGAGCGACTACAGACCCTGGGAATTATCACCTCATTAGCCTGATGAGTCTGATATGCAAAGCTATGGAAAGCATCATCATGGACCTAATAAACAAGGATATAAGGAATCACCAAACTCTGGATCCCACACAGTTTGGTTTTGTGAAAAGTAGATCATGCCTGCTCAACCTGGTTGACTTCTTTGAGTAAGTCACCAGAGTTGTGGATGATGGCAAGGCAGTTCATATAGCTTCAATTGCTCTGCGTATCTGTCTTTCCATCCAAGACATGTCACATTATTTTGCCACAGTAGTGCTTCCAGTAGCTGTTTTCTTCATAGGCTCACTAGTGAAACTGACAAATATCATTATGATATGAATGCACTTTGCTTTCTGGAGGTGGATAAAAGATCATTCCCACTTAAACTGCTGTGCACCTCTATGAAAGAAACTTGTGAGTGTGTAACATTCTTTACTCTGAACTGTAGCAACTACAGTATCGATTATATTAAGTATAGGGATGGTTTTGAGGTGGGAAGGGCTTGACACACAAAAATGTGTTTTGATGAAAAATTGCTTTCATTTTGGATAATTTTAATTTGTTTTACAAGGAGGGGTGGTAAAGTGGAGGAGGAAAAGTAAAAGTAGCCTTTCAAAAATAGAATGAAGATAGTAAGAGCAGTAAAGGCTAAAACGATATGACGTTATTAGTAAGAGAGATTGAGAAGCGAATCACAGCAGAAAGAATGAAGGGAGGGACAGAACTAGCCAGACTGAGCAAAGATGAGATCAATGTTGCAGAAGACCTGCAAAAAGCAGACATTCTAAATTAATACTTTGCTTCAGTTTTCACAAATGAAAGCAGAAGGGAGCTCCTATGCTGGGAGTGAAGGAGAGAAAATGGGCAGAATGGTCGACAAACACCAGAACAAAGAAAGAGGAGTTTCAGCGGGAGATGGCTGCTAACAGGAAAGACAAATGCAGGGACCAGAGGGGCTGCCTCCCAGAGTTCTCAGAATGTGGTAGTGTGCTGGAAGAACCCTTATGGAGATCTTGAGCATATCTCTACTGGTTACTGCAGAAGTACACAAGGACTGGAGGGCAGCAGTTTTGATAACCTTTCATCAAGGGAAGGAGAGAAAAAATTGCAAACTACACCTCTGTCAGTTTAATAGCAGTGGAAGGAAAATTATGGAGACAATCCTACGTGGAAGGCTATCAGCATTTCTAGAAGACAACAGTCATGAAAACAACAACCTATATGGGTTTATAATCAGAAGAAGTTGTTAGAAAAAACTGATCCTATTTTATGGATGTGTTACAGGTGAACTTGACAAGGTAGTGTCTATACATGGGTTCAACTTTGACCTCATCAAGGCCTTTGACTCTGCTCGACATAGGAAGTTGACAGGAAAACTAAAGGGTTGGAGATGGACCATGAGAAGCAAAGTGGGCAGTGGCTATGGTTGCATAATAAGACACAGAGGGTTCTAATGAGTGGGGCCATGTTTGGGATTTCATAATTGACTAGGAAATTACCATAGGAATATGACCTGGCTAGAGAACTATTCAAGTTATTGTCTCAATTATATATGAGGGAACAGAGAACCAGATCAGGCTCTCTGTTGATAACAAAGCAGGGGAAGAGCCTATGAAAGGATTTGGAAAGGCTGTACAAATGGGCAGGAAGATGACAGATGAGAATCAGTTCAATAAAATGTGGCCGAAATGGGTTTACTTAGGATAATTCAACTACCCCAGTCAACAAACAAAATAAATAATTATAAATATAAATTCTCTGTTATATCTCAAGATACTGACATGGACATTACTGGAATGTTCCTATTGGATAATGGTGGAATTAGTACATCATCTGCCTTATTAGGACTTATTTTTAATAACAATTATTTTGGTTTTAAATTCACATTTCTAAAATCAAAACATTTCTACATTCATATATCCTCTCTCCTCATTTAAACAAAACATATGGGGCTACGCAACATTTTGACTACAGTGTTACATCAGTAGTGTGTGCAGCCTAATGTTCTTTATGAGAGCCTTTTTATACAGATAAAACTTAACATAAGCTAGGCCCGTAAATCTATGAATATTTTGATGAGATCTGAAACAATATTAAATGGAATGTGATGCACAATCTGTCCAAAATGTTGCTTTTATAAAGTTCACATTCCAAGTGCTTGAAAAGGTTGAGCTGGATGCTGACATCCGCATCTGTAACATGATGTTGTTTTGTTAGATTGAGTTGAATGTAACATATTCTCCAGCCAGGCTTAAATATGGTTGTCAGTTTACAAAGGTTAGGATTCAGAAACAAAAGCTGGGGAAAGGCTTAGCTCTGTAGGGAAGCCTTAGCTCAGAAGGTTTACATATTGCACTAAAACTTTTCAGTTTAGAGTTTGCTCTATCTCTGAAGTCTTCTCCTCTTGGGAAACTCAGCATGGAGACTGATCTCAGTGGCAAAGATGTGTGCTGATACAGTAGTCTGGGGGGAGGGACAAACGCTAATTATCCATGTGTTCCTGATTTACTGTTGAGCAAAATTTTGCCCTAGCAGGAAAAAGTGACCACTGTAAAAACTTGGTGATCACCCATTCACTCCCATAGAAGCATGCACACTGTTGTAATAGCATGAATGACACTACATGTATGTGTGTGTGAATGAGTGAGTGGTTTTATGAGTGTGAATGAGTGCATGTCTCATTTTTTTTGAAGATGAGTGGATGTCATTCTGCATGTGGAAATATCTTGGAGTGTGTGTGTGTGTGTGCGTGCGTGCGTGTGTGTGTGTGTGTGTGTGTGTGTGTGTGTGTGTGTGTGTGTGTGTGTGTGTGTGTGTGCGCGTTGTCGGTACCTATGCTAACATGATGCATGGGCCGCTAGGGAGAGCAGTCAGTGTTTGATTTGGTGACATGGTAATGAGATGATTATAAGGTTTTTCCTCCCTGCAGTTGTACCTGTTTCTGCATTAATGTGAGTGGTGAGAATTTCAGTGAATCCCAGGGAAAGCGTACAAATGAATCTGTGTGATTGATTTAATACATCTGTTTTTTTATGTTTTTATAGTTTTTATGTCTGTTGTGCTTCACTGCATTTTTATTTAACTACTTTTCTAGCTTAGACCATCATGTGATTTTTTTCATCTGTTATTTAAGGAACTCGGTATGTACTTGTTATTAGATTGAAAAAAAATCCTTTTAGATATTATGGATAGACACAATAACATAAGATGAATAATATTTAGGCTGTATTCTACTGCATTTGATTCATACTTGCCTCTCTGCTTTCCCTGCAAAGCTAAATACACCTTTGACTTTAAAGCATAGGAATAAATTGTAGGTTCCTTTTTATTTATCAGGCAGGAGATAGCATAAAGGCCTTTTGCAGGGTGTTGTGGATTTCCTCATAGACTCAGTGATACCGCACCCTAACTCAGTGATTTTGGCCCCTGCGTCAATGATGACTCCATGATTTTTGGTCACGATTTTGTATGCATTGTGAAATGCTTTAGATTTATTCAGGTCACTGATGCCAGTCAAAAGATTTGGCTACTCATTTGACATGAAATCATCTATTACTGGCACTAACTTTGCTTCATCAACAAAGGGGCTAATCCTGCTCTTTGTTCCCTCACATGTTTACAATGAAGGGAACCAGAGCAAGGACTGACCATTTCTGTACAGTATCCATCACTTTCTTCATTTCGGAAGTTTTCGTTTCATAGCTCTCTCTATTTCCCATTCATTAACCATGCAATAATCTCTTTCATCAAGTCTTAATCCCACCAGCTAATATCACAGGTTTTCCTGCAGACAGGACTGAATCAAAGGCTTTGTGACAGGACATATCTACTAGCTCTCCTCTGTCAAGTTCTCCTGTAGTCTTGTCATAAATCTGAATCACATTAAAGTAACAGCTCTTTCTGGCCAAAGACCAGTGTTGATTGTTGTCCTGAAGATTGTTGTTCTATAGAAAAGCAAGCAGCCTATCTCCAGGATATTTTCCATATAATTTACTGTCATACCAGCATTCAACGCCAGTAAGCATCTTTACTACCCTTTAAAACATTCGCACTCCTATCATGTTTCATTTCACATGATCTTCGGTATTGGGCAGTGTTGTTTAAGAATTTGTCAGTGGATCTGCCTGCAAATGTATTAGATTCCTGATGACTCTATTGAGATGTTGCATTTGCTCCCTCAACTTATTCTCTGTTAAAACTGCAATTTCCCTGTATACCTCAGCCTACTGCATCTTTGTGCCTATACCCCATATCATTGCACCTTCTCCCTCCATTTCCATCATAAAAACTAAAGCAAAGAGTTTTTTCAGAAGCTTGTCTTTTCCTTGTTTCCTGTTTTTGATTTCCCAGTAACCCTTGCTCTGCCTCACCAGATCTGTCACTCTCCTCCTCCTTCCTGCTATAGGTTTATAAAGAAGCTTCATAGGCACAAGGACAAAAAGCTTACATGAAATTAAGTCATAGCACAAATGCTTATGCAACCATTGATAAGATAAATCAGAGTAAATGAAAAACTGTCTTTAACTAAATTCCCACATAGAAATAAAACAAACCCTCTTGATATTGCATGTATGGAAGTAAATCTCTTTAAGCCCAACACACTAATATTGTAGCACAATTTATAGTATATCTATACTAGCAAAACTCAGTCTTAATGTTAATTGTCTAGTCTGAACAATGTTTTTTTATTGATTTGCCTTCTTTTACATATTCTAGCTTTACATTAAATGCATGTTCTCCTTTGTTGCCGAATCCATGCTGACACGTACCTTTACTGCCCTCACTTCCTTTGATGCCTTCCTGCTGCACTCCAGAACAGCCAGACACCCCTTCTTTGTTTACTTGTAACTCTACCATTTACCTGTTCACTAGACTCACATTAGAGTATAGCTTTTTTGATATTTTCCTCTTGTCATTTTTGTCTTTCTCTCAAATCTTTGTGCATTTTCTGGTGTATGTCATCCCAGATACATTCTCATAGCTTGTCCACTTCACTTTCTCAGTTTATTTACAAACTACTAACTCATCTTTGATCTACTTCCCTTCTCTAGAGAATCTAATTTTCTAATCCCACACCATCATCTTTGCCGTATGTTCTTAACTGTTCTCAGATGTATAGTTAGCTATTCTTGATCCCAGTGCCATCCACTGATCTATGCCATACCTATACAGTGCTACAGTCCTTCAGTTCTGATTGCAAAAGCCATACTAGTATCTGAATCCAGGTAATGCACTGAAGACACTGACTTCTATATCATTTCAGTTCTGACTGCAAATGCAGTACTGGCATTCAGTACCAGTAATGTACTAACAGGCATTCAGGATCTTCCAATTGCATCCCCTAACACTTTGCACCTAGGACAGCTGTCTCCTTTGGCCCTCCCTGCTATATATCTGCCTGTTTCTCCCCATCCATACTGTTAGCCACACCAGGGTGTAAACACTGTTGTCTGGCAGTTAATTCACCTTTGTATCCTAGACCATATTTTCCATGTTTTGAACCACAGTCAAAATTACATGCCTTCTGATGCAGTCCAACATCATCTAGTTGATCTCTTTCATGTCTCAAAACTTCATTCACTATCCTCCAATTCCTCTATATCCTACAGTGAGACACTCCCATTTTACTTTTAACAGATTCAGATCCTCCGTAAATATAACCCACTTTCTGTTATTGCATTCCCTTGTGGGTTCTTTTCCCATTAGTATTCTAGCATTTTTTCTATCAGAGTTCCAAGTCATTATAATACTCACCACCCACCAGACACCCTTCAAAACTTCCAACCTTCCTATTCCTTAATCATTAAGTTCTGACCCTGACTGTACCATCATGCCTTTCATCCAACCCTCTGACCATAAATTTGCTGCCATCCTTTTTTAGAAAAAAAAGCTTCACTCACCTTTTCCAATCCATCCTTCATTCCCAGGTATCCTAAATCTTTGCAACATGGTATTCAATCCCTCATTTGTCCTCAACAGTTGACCCATATGTCTGTAACAATGACAACATCCGTGTTCCTATCTTACACCAATGCTTACAGCTTCCCCATTCTCGGACTTAGGGCCAGGTCTTATATTACTTAGTTATACTATTCAGCTATGCCCTGAGTCACCCTTGTTCTGAAATGTCTCATAACACATTTCTGTTACTTAAAACAACTGAATGTTTTCCTAAAAGCCTCTGGATTACTTTTACATGAGACAGCACATATAAAGTATAACCAAAAATTTGTATCATTCTTTGAATGAGATGTTAAACTAAGGACCTATCTGCCTTTGTAAATGATAGCTCAGGGGTGTAAAAGGTCCCATGGCACCTACTAAAAAGAGTAGGGAAAGCTCCCCTGATGCCCTGGACAAATTCCCCTAGAATTATAAGTACCATATCAGGTCTCCACTGAAAAGAGCCAACTAGCCTTGTGGGACTAATTTGGTCAACAAAGGATGGATATATAGATAGATAGATAGATAGATAGATAGATAGATAGATAGATAGATAGATAGATAGATAGATAAAGTTAACTAACTCCAAATACTATTATAGGTTCATAGGTTGGTACTAGGCTATCAGCCCTGGGGCCTATACAAGCCTAGCCATAACAATTCCCTGGCTATCTCTTCCCACACTATTTACTTCCCTGGACCCCTATCTAGCAGGGCAACTAACGTGATCCCCGGGGTGAATTTCCTTTCTCCCATCCAATCATCAAGGCTCTGTTTGAAGAGGGCCAAAGAGGCACTCTGCTTGACATGCATGGGCAATCTATTCCAGAGTCTGGGGAGTCTCTGGGTCAGGAACCTATCTCTCCAGCATGTTTTGTTTATTGTGATGACAAGGTTTAGATCCCTGGAGTGTGTGGGATTGGGATTTCTTTAAGTGTAGCATGTCCAACAGCTCTGGCTTTGACATGGCCTTGTATGTTAAGCAGAGATTGCCTCTGAGTAGACGATATGCGACAGAGTATAGCTGGAGTTTTTTAAGGTGGTCAGCGTAGGGCATCTGCTTTAGGCCTGTGATTCTTTTAGTGAGGTATTTCTGTGGCCTTTCCAGTTGTTGCAGATGTCTTGAGAGGTACATACCAAATGGGGCGTTGTATTCTATAATGGGTCTAATGAGGAATGAGTACAGTGGGACAATGACCTCCTTTTTTCCGGATGAAAAGCCCTTAGTGATAAGGTGTGCCACACAAAAGGATTTCCTGACTGTTGTGGTGATGTGGTTATCGAAGGTGACACCACTGTCCACCTGTGTCCCTAAGTCTCTTATCACACTTTCGGTGTTTAGTGTACTGCCACCTATATGGTAATTCATGGATACATGTTTTTTCCCAAAGGGGATAACTATACATTTCTTGGCATTGAGCTTGAGCCCATAGCTCTTGGCACCAAGCATCTTTTTCTGTAAGGCCCTTTTGTAGAGTATCCACATCATTTGGGGATTCAATAATGGCTCCCAGTTTGCAGTCATCTGTGAACTTTGTTAGCCAGAGTCCCTTAGTGTTGGCATGTACTTCAGAGAAGTAGATGCCAAACAAGAGCAGTCCCAGGACTGAACCCTGAGGTACTCCACTTGTCACTTGTCTGGAGCTGGATTTGGAGTTAGCTACTTTTACAGTGTGGGTTCTATCAGTAAGCCAGTTAGCAACCCATTGGGTGACGTAGGGATTAATGCCCAGCTTACTAAGTTTATCTATGATTCCAGGGTGTGGGGTGGTGTCAAAGGCCTTGGCAAGGTCTAGATAGGCTGTGTGGACCACCTTACCCTTGTCCATGGCTCTGGAAACAGATTTGAAGAAGTCAATCAGGTTCAGGAGACAAGATTGGCCCTTCACGAATCCAAACTGGGTGGGGTCCAGTGTTTGAAGGTTGCCAATGTCTTTGTTTATAAGTTCCATGATAATACGCTCCATGGCCTTGCAGATAAGGCTTGTCAGACTGATGGGTCGGTAGTTTCCGGGATCCAAGGTGGATCCCCCCTTGTGGAGTGGGATAACTGTAGCTCTGCACCACTCAGTGGGCACGAAACCTGAGGTGAGGCTATGATTAAACATGACACTTAGGTGAGGTGCCAGTTCATATTGCAGTTCATGTAGTACACAGCCCGGGATGTCATCTGGTCCCATGGATGCTGTATTCTTAGCTTTGGAGAGTGCGTTTTTTACCTGTGTGGCCATTACTACTGGAATTTGGCAATCTTCCGGTATTGAGATGGGCAATTTAGAGGTGAGAGGGGGGTGAAGTTGGCACTGAATCGATCTGCCAGGATATTGGCAATATCCTTGGGATCAGTATATTTAATGCCATTCTGTTTTAGCTCAGAGCAGATATGAGCATTGCCATTTAGATTCTTGACATAGTTATAGAATGCCTTGTGGTTGTCTTTGGGATCTTTGGCAATTTTATTTTCATAACTAGCTTTGGAGGATTTTATGAGGGATCTCAGTTTCTTACTTCTTACTTAAATCCTGTTTTCCATCCCTGTTGTTTCTGCTAAGTGTCTTATACTATAGGAATTTTTTAGCACAGTTTAATTACATTATCTTTAAAAAAGAGAGACTAAATCATTGGCTGGAGCTGTCTACTAATATGGGGGATGTGCCTTTTGCTGCTCTATGTAGATACCTAGGTTTTATGATTAGGCAGGGTAACCATGGAAATGTACTGCTTACTAGTAACATGAGTGTAGTGGTGGCCTAAAGGCAGCTGCAGCATGGCCTATACTTACAAACATTTAATACCAATTAGAAATGAAACAATTAATCAATAACTACCCTTCACCATCCCTGTGCAGAGTTCATCCAGATGTATGAAACATTAAGAAAATTATGGCAGTGCTGTATCCTGTAAGATCTCCATCGCAGTTTGCTAATTGCTATCAAATATGTAAAAAAAATATGAAACTGCTCACAACTGCATTTAGAATGGATTTGATCTAACCCTCAACAACAGCAAGTCTGTCTGCTGCACTTACTGAAAAGGAAGCAGAGAATATGCTGAAATGCATTCTTGTCTGAAAAAAAAAAACAATACAGTTAATGTCTTTTTTTTCCAGTTTGTCACTGAGGTTCAAATATGAAGTTAAAAAATGTGCATGCAATAATATCATAACAAAAGTAATTATGCATCCTCTAATAATATATTCAAGCAGTAAAGCTTTTAATAGTGAATGTCCTTTAGAAATAAAAAAGAAGGCTCCTGCATTGTACATGACAAAATATTACTGATCAAACCCAACAAACTTACATGATAATACATTTAACATAACATTTGTTTGTCAGTGGCTTACTTTAGTCCTTCTCATCTTAGAGATGACTTATGTAGGTGTTTGCTTTAAAACCTCTTTAGAGTAAGTCTAGACTAAACATTATATTATATACTCCAACATGATTTGGTAGATTCCACAGACATTTCAGTCCATATCATTTCTATTGATACTACTTCATTAGAGGTAGATCTTTTAATAAGACCAGGTTTTCTGGGTTACCCTTTAAATAACAGTTGTGCTGGCTTCTATCTTATTCTGGCCATAATACTTACAATGAAATCTTTATAATCAATTTCACTTTTTCTCATTTTCATACCTTACTGCAATCACACTATGCGAGCAAATAATTTATAACTTCATTCTCATATCAGTATTCCTGCTACATGATTTTAAACAATTTTCCTTAGCTAAGCACAGGCATGATTTCAAATTGCATATAAGATGCAGTGAGCAATTTTCCTGTATCAAGGTGAGAAGTTTAGTGCGTTCCCAGTTAGGGTACATTTGGAATGGGGACACCCCATTTTTGCAGTAGGCGGTTTGGCGACTATGAACTGTCCATAGAAGTGCGTGTAGTGTGTATGTGAGAGAGGTATGGCAGGAATACTTGGTAATCTACTTTTGTTGCCTAGATCCTAATAAAGTCTGTGGATAGCACTGCCTGCTTATGGGGCTACAATGACACTTGGTTACGAGTCGACAGAGTTGAATGGATGAGTAGCATATACTTTGAGATTAACAGCACTAAACACCAAAGGACAACACAGGACTAACTGCAAACATGAACAATACAGTTCAAATAAATAAATTCATATTAGCTAACAGTTTAGAAAGAAGTTCAAAAGTAACTTAAAATGATTTAGTCTCATATATCATGCAGTATTTAAACTGCACATACTTAGTATAATTTCATTCAAAAATGAAAAAAATAAGAATTTTGCATCTGAGCTTTCTCTTATGTAAAGAAATGCAAGTATTCATCGTGCAACTGTTTATTATCTTTTAAGTAAGAGCATATGTTTTATTCAATTGTTTGTGGTTGCTTTTGTACTATTATTCTAATGCAGGGATCATTTATGTTGCCATATTAGGCTCTGCATTTGGCCACAAACCGTTTAACTCTACTTTTTGGTTTCTAATTCATCTCTTGGTGGTTCATGACTTTCTAACACATTGTATAACCTATTACATAACAATACTGGCTCCTGATATAACTGAGATGCCTTAGGACTGAAGACATTTGCAATACTTTGTCAAACCCTGTATGAATGCAAGATCTGTGTCACCTGACTTGGCAAAGACTGCTTGATTTCAAAATAGATGTTAGCAACATGTCTTGGCACCAACAGAAAACACAGACAAGTTGCAAAAGTCATGCTTCCTCACAGCTGGTTACAAGCTGCCTTTCTTGAAACAGCCTTTGTCAGTCACTGCAGACATCAGCACATATGTTAGTAAGCAAAGAGATATCTGTGTAAAAAAGTATAACCATGGTACTTCATTAAAAGAGCAAAGCATAAAACGTGTACCAACAGAAATTCCATGTACTCAACACTGTGCCTATCTCTCAGATGAATCTACAACTACGCCCATGCACATCTGCAGATCCAGCTGTGCAGTCATTTATACAGCACCTCAGTATTAGTAATAAAACTTAGCATGACAATCAAGTGTAAAATGGCCGAGGATGACGCCTTATGTGTGCGTAGCCAAATTTTACCTGTATCATAACTCCTTTTCCATAATACATTTTAAATGGGGCTCTTTGTCCTTATTACAAAAAGATTCATTTTCTGTTCAGAGATTTATCTATTTTATTCTTTAAAGTTGATCACAGTAAAACCAAGTGTGCGTATGGCTGAATATTCAACTGTTCATTACCATCTATGATATAATGCTTAAACAAACAGCTGTTCATACACATTCATTGAAACCTTCTTAATAACCTTAACAATCCATAGAAAAATAATTAGAACTAGCTTCACTCTTACATGTGGCAAACCATCCACACATCCTGCATCAGGAAAATATCCCAGCATTTCTAACTTATATAGCCTACTTCAAGTTTGTGCTTAGCTTAAAGTAATGCCATTCAGGACACACCCAGCTCTTGCAGCACTTTTTCCATCAAACACACCTGACAAACATGCTTTAATAAATATTTTCAAGCATGCTATAACAAGCAAAACACTTTCATACATGCTGTAACAAATGTTTTTAAACATGCTTTAACAAACACTTTCAAACACACACTCGGCATGTCCCACATACATATACATGCCACCATCAAATATCTGCCAGAGGCAGTCTGTTTACAAACACAGAACAACCAGTCACTTAATCATGCATACACCGCACCAAACTGCACACACTTCAACACTTAACTCCAAACACATACTGCAAGAAAATTCTTGATACTGATATAAAAGAAGCAGACCTGCCTTAATGATGTCCCATGTGTACACATACAATCTTTGAATAAACATACTCAGTATCTATCTATCTATAGATATAGATATATATCTATATCTAGAGATAGACAGATATTCTTTTGATAAGAGTGTGCATTTGATATGTAAAATCTGATGGAAAAGCTTTTACAGTTGCAGCTATCATATAAAGGATAGCAGCCATTTGTATCTACCATTAAGAGAAATTCTAGTCAGTGGCATCTAAAGAATTAAGTATGAGAGGTCATCTGTATGCTGCTAGGTCAGTTGGTGATGTTAACTGTGGCCACTGCATGTTGCTTGGTCAGCTATTTAGATGTCTGTTTCCATTGCATGTTGCTTGGTCAGCTATTTAGCTGTCTGTGGACTTTGCATGTCATTTGGCCAGGCTGCACGTGTCTGTATACATTGCATGTGGTTCAATCAGGCTGCACATTTGGTTTGGTATTTGATCTGGTATGTGATACTGCAGCATGTTGTACAATGAGGTACATTACAGGGTAATGTAAGTGTCTTTTCAAGGGATGTGCAGTACAAATAGAAATTACGTGCCAATGTGTCATGTACTTATTCAGAAATACTCTGTACTGTGACATGGGTAGGGCTGCTCTTATCTGCTACTTTCTTATACCTTACTGACTGCACCAGCTGTGGCTGCAACAGTTATCCAGCATTGCCTGAAACATGCAATCAACATATTTTTCCAGTTATTCTTCACATTATTATTATTATCATTGTTATTATTATTATTATTATTATTATTATTATTAATAACTACTGTGTATGTTTGTTGACATGTTTGGTCAGTCTGCAGTTTTCTGCGGTTTTCATAGATACTTGCCATTATCTGCCAGGTGTGCCATCCTTACTGAGTATACAGCAGAAGTCATTGTGCCAGATATGTGTATCCCTGACTCAAAGAACCATTGCCCAAGACATTCTCATACCTAAACTGCAAAATGCTCATCCTCAAATAATACTCTGCACCAAACCTCACAACTTGTAGCATCAAAAACAGTCACAAAGGCCCTTGAAATGTAGGAACAGCCAGCCAAAAATCTGGATGTCAAATTATTAGCATAAAACGTGAATACCGATAGCACAACGATCTTCCCGATTTCAGTAGGAATGTGGGATACTACTCAGAAGCAAAAGTAATGTCTTTCGGCTTTTCCCGGTTAGGGGTCACCACAGCGAAACTCCGGTCTGCTAATGATTGGCAGTGGATTTTTACAGTGCCGAGTTACCAGCCCAAAGGCCAACCTTCAAAGAAGGCACACCCACTTGTTTAAAAAACAGAGAGAGAAAAATGATGCAAAACATAAGCAAATTATCAAATCTGTAGTCTTTAATGAGCAGAATTGCAAAATTTTACCACATAAGGCCATCTATTTTTGTTTCTGATAAAAGGAGATGCAAGATGTGTGTCCTCTTTCTTTTAATTGTTGGTGCCACTAGTACTTGGTCATTTAGTGTGGTTGTCTGAGTATTGGACACCTTCAAAAATCAAGTGATGAGAGGGATTCATTAAACTGTATGAGGGTAGATCAAGCCTGAAAATAGGGACATACCACCAAAAATAGGAACGTCATGTGCAAGGGGTAAATCGGGCCTGAAAATAGGAATGTTCCTCAAAAATAGGGACAGTTGACATGTCTGGTCTATAGATCACAAAGTACTACAAGAGTTCAGAAAGCACTTTTACAGAATTTGCTGGTTTATTAATTTTGCTAACTCTTTTATTCATCACTGTGGCCTACATAACTCTGCTAATACAAAGTTTACATGAAAAGCATGCCAGTTATGGCAAAGACAAATTCTTTAATAATACATCTATACCACATTCATCCACACAAAGCTTTTATCAGAACAGTTATTTATACCATTTGCTTACTTTTATAATTATCTGCATGATAAAAACAACCAATCAAATAATCAAGACTGATAAGTACATATTTGTACAGAGCACTTTTTGTGAAAGTTATATCAACTGTAACTCCCTTTACATGTCAAACATAAACATTTTGATAATACAAAAAATAATGTATGGGTTTAAGTGAAGTGAAGTGAACATTTTATTTTAGAGTTCTGCTCTTTAGGAGGCATTTAATATTAATGTAGTTATTCAAACCAGGGGGATGGTCATCCCACAGACTAAGTTGCCATTCTAGCACCCTGATATTTAACAAATTATTCACATCATCTCCACGATAGCCAAGAGGCAATTGGTCAACAATAACAAAAGCAAATGTATGAAAACTGGTGAATTCTGGAATGTGCCTGCAGAGGCATTATTTTTATTCTTTGTTTTCAAGGCATGGATGCACTAATAAATTCTGTCAGATAATTTTGCAATGTTTTTCCTTTAGAAAAAAAAATCCAGCACAGTACAAGCACCTCACAATGTTTGCCACACTAATGGAATTACAAAGGTAATGTACTGTAGTACCAGTTGTCTTTTCACATGAATCAAATCCAAAAATGGACCATTGTCAATGACCATACATTGTGGGCAATGTCTATATAAACAGGTACATTTAGCCCTTTGTGTGGTCAGACTACTTACTTATAACTGCCTTCCAATAAAGCCTTTAAATCGGTGCATCTTTTATTCACAAAGTTTGCTTTGTCTCCCAAAGCTTTAGTGAGTTCACCATTGCACAGTGATATCTTCCACTTTGTCTGAAATTATACAAAAGCAATGTTCTAATCAGATTTGCCCATAATCAAAGTCGTTTTTGAAACATTTTTTTTTCTTCAACAGAATCAGTTGGAAATCATCATCTCTGTGCTCCACTAGCCACTGATAAATTTGCTGAAGTGTCAAACCACTGTCTTTTACATACTGCATTGACAAGATAAATAGCTGAGTGTACAACTTCACTGTGAAAAATGTTTGTGTTTGAAATCAGTCTTGACAATCTAATAAACTAACCATGGAGAACATTATCCATTGAGTAGCTGGCAGAATGCAAGTAGCTGTTAACAAAAGTCGATTTATAAAGTCTAGAGTCATGCTGCATTTCCGTACCATTTTGTTTGATCAGAATGTCTAAGCAAAGTATACGAATACTAAAGGAAGACAGCTTGAAAGTTAAAGCATTTCTATTATTGTTTAAATATTGCAAACAATCTTCAAATATTTATGGGAGCAACACCATCAAAAGCAAATCAACAGTGTAACACTGGGGCAATATAATATGTTTGAAAAATTCATTTTTGTATAACACATAATTGTCTCATTTCTCCTAAAGAACACTCAGAAAAGTGGGAGACATTGTGGTTCTCATAGTAACTCATTTAATCAGTTTATAATATTTATCTTCATACACAAAAGAATTGTTGCACAAAACTAATTCTAACAGAGCATATTTATAAAATCTCATAATATAGTGAGTGTCTCAGAGTTATTTTAAGAGCTGCAGGTCGTACTAAAAGTTACGTAGACTGAATTTGATTAGCCCTGTCATCATGATGTTTAATTTAATTAGTGCTTCAGTTCTTTTATGGAAGTGGGTATGGCATACCATTTTTATAATCTCGTTTTAATTCCTCACACTTGTGCCCAGTAGTAGTTTTTCATAACTAGTTCAATAAGCATAGTGAGATAAAAGCCTGACAACAATCCAGGCAGCCCGAATTCATTAGTAACTTGGGCAGTTTCTGGGACAGGCAACAAGGAAAAGGAGAGAAAAGGAGATTGTAAATATTCAGGGATCAAAACCCTCTCTCAGGCCCTAGCGATGATCCTGAGGACATGAAAAGATGTGGCTGTCTTAGGTGGACAGGAAACGAGGGACATGCCATCATATTCCACTAACCAAATATTACAAAAATACATTAATTCCCAACTACATTTCCATCTTCACAATAACAACGTTCTCTCCAACAATCAGCATGGTTTTCAACCTCACCACAGAACCACTACAGCTCCGTTCATTTTTACTGAAATCATAAACTCTAATGCACAGCCTAGTATCCCCCACCTTCTTAGACATGTCAAAAGTATTTGACAGTTTCACAGCAATGCCTACTCCATGAACTATTCTCCTTAAGACATTTTTATTCATCCTATAGCTGGTTCCATAGCTATTTCACAAACAGACTCCAGGCTGTAAATTAGAAACAAGATCTCTCCCCCTTTCAGTCTGTCTCTGTCAGCATATCACAAGGATCTATTGTGGGCTATTTACATATTCACAAATAATCTTCACAGAGCTACCAAAGAAGCCTCTATAGTGTAACATGCATAAGATGCCACAGTCATATGCTCTGCCTCAAGTCTACCGCTACTTCACAAGATGACCCATGACTCCTTTTCCTCAGCTGTTGCCTAGCTAGATGACTGCCAACTACTTTTAATTGCTAAACAAAACTAATTAATGTTTTTACCCAGATCTTGTCAGCACAGAAACAATCCTTCAGCAGCACATCTGCAAATAATACCTCAGTTGACAGTTTCCAACACAAAGCTTCTTGGTGTCTTCATTAATGATAGCTTAAAATCTGATCAACATCTCACTCAAGCCATCAGAAAAACTCACCAAAAGATAGGCTTCCTCTACAGAAAAAAACTTTCTCACTAACTACTCTGGGAATTCTTTAGCAACATCTTATATTCTCCCTTTATTTACCTATGTATCATCCATCCTTCCTAACCTTCACTCTCCCTTAAAAGATAAACTAGAGGTTTGCTACTAAGTTTGCATCCAACATACCAAAATGTTCACACCACTGCCTAGCACTGAAGCACCTATACTGAGTCAAACTACCTAATCACCTTACCTACTCCCGATTGCTTAGTGCCCACAGAATAATACACTAAATAATACACAAATCCGACACCTGCTCATCACAACAAAACATCCTGAGACACCATTTCACTCCTAGGAAATCTCTGCTCACAGGACAAATATCTACTGACCAGGACCAAGTCTCATAACAGTGCAGGTGACTCACTTTACTCAACCTGTGTTGCACTAGAACTCCATCCAACCCACCCTAAAACAAGATAGCATTACCACACATTTCAAACACAACCTAAAAACCACCTAACTTCCTTATGGCTATGCTCATGCTCCCATTCTGACTAAACCCACTTTTGTCTCTGTTTCTCCTCCATTGCTAAACTCTCTGTCAATTAACCTGACTCTTTCACCTTTACCCCCATTACTGTTCTTCCAAGTAACCTATAGCCTTAATTCTTTCCTACTAATATCCTCTCATCATCATTGTACCTACCTACTGTTCCCTCTCAACCTCTCCACTATCAGAACTTTCCTGCTTAGGTTTTTCTTGATTATTTCTGCTTAGATCATGGGCAAACTTTACATCAGCACCGTGAATGAAGAATGAAAGTTCTCCAGTAGGGTATTAATGTAGAAGTAATGTCTGGTGAAAAACGAGTCTGGCGCTTCACAGCAGCATATCAAGCTGCCATGCAGCTTGGACAGAAAAAAACTAACACCCGCCATTATTTTATGCTCACTAAGCAGTACTTCTGCTGTTTAGTGTGTAAAATGTAAAAAAAGAAAATGTGTGTGTGTGTGTGTGTGTGTGTGTGTGTGTGTGTGTGTGTGTGTGTGTGTGTGTGTGTGTGTGTGTGTGTGTGTGTGTGTGTGTGCGCATGTGTGTTTGTGTGTGTAAGTGTATGCATGCATGTGAGTGAAAGTGAGATATATTGAGCTATTTTACACTCTCTAAACAGTGCTTTTGCTGTTCAGTGAGTGTAAAAAAAATAATTAAACAGAAATAAAGTGCATATGTGTGCATGCTTCTGTGTATGTATGAGTGAGTTTATGTTTTTGCGTGTTTGAGTGAATGTGTGCATGAAAGCAGAAGAGAGTGTGTGTGTGTGTGTGTGTGTGTGTGTGTGTGTGTGTGTGTGTGTGTGTGTGTGTGTGTGTGTGTGTGTGTATGTATGTGTGAGACTGAGAGAGAAAGAGTGAAGAGTCAGAGCGATCCCTAGCAGCAGCAGTTCAAAGATCTGCATACCTCTCACATACCTCTCAACTGTGCAGATTTTTGCAGAATATACAGACTTCTGCCTCATATTTTTGGTATGGTCCTCATAAAATTTTGTTTTTTTGGTAAATCGGTGCCAAAGCATTGAGAATTGAAGTCAGAAAATAATGACAGGAACTTTAATTTCAGACTTCATTCCCTTTAGAAAATGCATGCTAATGCAAAACCTGTTATTCTATCAACTTTCTATGTTTATAAAAGCAATATTTAAAAACTGTCCCTATTTTTGGACCTTTGTTCCCCCATTATTTATGGTTTTGTCCAGATTTCTTGTTCTAAGAGGTTGAGACGTATGCCTCTTGACCTCTTAACTCATATGTTTTTATATATTTTTGATGTAAATTGCTTCCTCCAACACCATTAACATATACTACAGCAAGTTTGAAACATTATATAATATAGTATATATATATATATATATATATATATATATATATATATATATATATATATATATATATATAATATAGTACTTAAAAAAATAAGTAAGTAAAACACACACCCCCGGATTCCCAAAAGCTTGAACAGAGTTGCAGGAGCTCAAGCAGGCAATATGTCTGCCGTGCGATCCCCCCTACAGGGGCGTGCACGAGAGCTTCTGCACTAATCTTGCACGGACTAAGCCCTGGTATGCAAATCACCCCATTTTCAGGTGAAATCCATGCAAATTAGGTGATTTTGCAATCCAGGAAGCTTGCAACAGTCCTTGCAAGACTAGTGCTATCTGCAGAAATGTACTCGGTTAGTAACTGAGTACATTTCTGCAAAATCCAAAACGGAGCTATCATAACTCTGAATAAAGGCTGCATATCAAGTAGTAAGCATGCCAATGACCAAGTATAAGGCCATTGGCATTGCAAACAAAAGAAAAAAATAAAAAAAAACAACTTTTATTATTTTTTAGCCAATCTCAGCCGTTTAAGTGTAGGTCAGCGGTGCGCAAATGGGATTGGGGAGAAAATAATAAAATAAACCTAAAATCAGTATTCTGCCATACAAGTCAATGGCAGGCAGAAGACAACATGGCCAGTGAGTAGTGGTTGCTAAGGGAAGAGGCTCAGTGTGATACATGTAATTATGCATTAGCAGGCAATCCTATGCAAATTAGGGGAAGGATAGTGAACCTCAGTTTTCCCCATCATGTGAGTCAGGTCCCAACAGTGTAAGAGTAGGAATAGCTTGGTGCAAGCCTAGAAGGTAGGTGACATCGGGGGTGGGGGGGTGTCAGGCATACTGTAGGTGGATTTGAACCCTGTGGCTCGGGTTTGCTCCTAGCTTAGCATATCTAAGCTAGAGGGTGTGTCTAAACCTGCCTAGCACTCTTTACAAAGCCTAAGTGGGTGTGCGTGCCGTGCACCGGGTTATACATGAAGAAAAAAGAAGTTAAACCAGGAAATAGCAGCAGTGTGCACATTTGAGCACACTGCACGGCACGTCCCCGGGCTTAGACAGGCAGGCAATGGGAAGGGAAAACAGCAGTAGGAAGGTAATCCAGGAGCACTAGCTTAGCTGGCAGGTGAAATGTATCAGAATCAGCCAATTACACAGGCAGCAGACAGCCCAGCCCAGAACACAACTATAAATTATGCAAACACCTACCCCTCTGGTTTTTCCCACACTCCACCACTGGTGTATACAAGTGGGAAATTTTAACAAACAAACCTACAAAATGAGAAGGGCTGCAGTAGGCAACATAGAACAACATGTGCTAGAGGCTGAGGGTGGTGAGGAAGTGAATGCTGCCAAAAAACCCACAGTGAGGAGACAGAGAAGAGTGTACAGATCCAGGGTAACCTACCAGGGGCTTCATGAGCTGGAGATAGTGGAGCACTATAGGGTGGACAGAGACCTCCTACAGCAAATTCTTGAGCTGTGCCGGCCACACCTGAACACCAGACTGACCGAGGGGAACCCATCCCAGTGGATACCAAGGTATGTGTAGGCCTAGGTATACTAGCCACAGGTATCTCCTAAAGCACAACTGGGGATATCATGGGATTCTCACAGGCATCAGCATCCAGAGTATTCCACCAGTTCCTGGATGCCATCTCAGCACATGCCACTGAGCACGTATATTTCCTCAACACCCGTGAGGTGTTGACTAGCAATATGCGTCTCTTCCACCAAATAACAGAATGCCTTGGGGTAGTGGATGCTATAGACTGCATGCACATATGCATCAAAGTACCACCCGGTGAGCAGGGTAGAGCCTACATCAACCGCAGGGCCATCCCCTCCATCAACTGCCAGGTTGCATGTGATGCCCAGGGCATTATAATGGATGTGTGTGCTGGCTGCCCTGGAAGCTATGACGATTCCCACATATGGCATCTGACACAGCTGTACCAGAGATTTGCCAATAGGGACATCCCCTATGGTCACCTAGTGGGGGATGCTGGGTACACACTGGAGCCGTGGCTGATGACACCCATCAGAAATGCACACACACCTGAACAAGAACGCAATAATGAGTCACACTCACAGGCCAGACATATAATAGAGAGTGTGTTTAGGATGCTCAGGTCACAGTTCCAGTGTCTGGACACATCCGGTGGAGCCTTGCATTATTCACCAGCTACATGTACCCAAATTGTTATGGTATATGCTATGCTACACAATATGATCCTGCGGAAACAGCTGCAGCAGGAACAGCATGGGGCAGGGCCACACAGCCCCCCACCAATGCCAAGGCCTGCACAGGCACAGAGTTACCCAGAGGAGGAACAACCTGAGCCTGCCCCAGTAGGCAGATGGAGGCATGCCCAGTATGCCTTGGCTACGGCAAAGAGGTAACGCATAGCACATGCACTGACACAGTAGGGACCCAGGGAATGACACCTCTCTCTGACTCACACATACAGTAAAAGGGATGCCAAACATGACACTGTCTGTGCTCAATCATGTATAGGGAGTGTACTATGTGCATCCAACATAGGCAGCCCTCCAGCACCATCCGCAAGTCTGGCACACCCTCAGGGTAAGTCAATCAACCTACCAATTGCCAAATGGAGTAGAATGTGTCGTTACCTGTAGCTATGGTATGGATGTGAGCATGCAAGGGAATTATGGCAACAGACAGTAGACACCCATATTGGCACCATGACATCTGTACCACATACTGGAGTCACCATAGTAGCCAGTACTACACAGGGTGACAAAACCCCCTGCAGGAAATGTGCTGAGTGACATGTGTGTCCATATGACCCACACATGCCAGTCAGGTCGGTTCACATACCTAACAACAGTTCCAGCCAGCCAACAGGACAGGTGTAGACAAACCCAAACAGAGCCTGTGCCATGGCCCCTGAATGATGGCTATCGTTAACCTCCCCCCAGACCTACACAGATAGACTACAGCAGGTCAGGCAGTGGGATGTTAGTTCTGAAGGGTAGGAAGTCAGACACTAATATGTAGGGCAACCAAAGCTATGATCTGTAGTACACTGGTATGCCTCTAGTCAGCATGATAGGTAAGAATGCAGAATGAAATGGAGTGCCTGACATACCAGTACAGTCATAGCAACTATGTACAAGTGTCAAGTGTGCCGCTCCATCTGATGTAGTAATGTAATAACAGTCAGGTGTGCCCCCCAATCCTGTGTAGAAATGTAGAAATAGTCAGGTGTGCCCCCCCCCCATCCTACATAGTAATGTAATAACAGTCAGGTGTGACCCCAATCCTGTGTAGAAATGTAGAAACAGTCAGGTGTGCCCCCCCCCCCATTATGCAAAAATGTAGTAACAGACAAAGCCAAATGATCGATGGATGCCGTTCAGAGACAGCATGCTACCTGTCAGTGTACAACACAAAGGTCAGCACTGCAGCACAAACTACCTGGACACGATCCACGCATTCAATTCAGACGCCATACTGGGCATGCTCACACACTTGAGAAATGAACGCAATGTCAGTCAACAACATACTGAAAGGTCATACTGGGCATGCTCACACACTAGGCCATGTCTGCAAACACCAGTGGACCAGACATATTTGGCAGTTGCAATTATTAGTGCAGACACTCGTCAGTATGCACCACTCATGCCTTGCACACACAGT
This sequence comes from Protopterus annectens, assembly GCF_019279795.1. Lineage (NCBI taxonomy): Eukaryota > Metazoa > Chordata > Ceratodontiformes > Protopteridae > Protopterus > Protopterus annectens. Next base: position 516,141,069 of record NC_056732.1, read on the forward strand.
GGATAGGAATACAGACATATATGTCAGGACAACACACTATAATAAGCCAAAGGTAGATGTACATAGATGTGTGGAAGAGGGTGACTGTGACAAAGAGCCATTCAGGCCTGCCCCACCCAGCACACAGCCAAAGGGCCCCAAACACATGAGGTGCATATGTCACTCACTGCAGATACTAGCCACCAGTATCTGTCAGCATTACAGACTATGTGGTGCACATGCCAGCTGTGCAACATGACTGTACAAGGAAGTAGTCATCTAGCAGCGGTATACACGTACCTGTGAAATATGACCCCGTGTGTGCCCACATGTGGCACGTCAACCCCTAGATGAATGGGTTATGGCCCATGCACACACACTGCCCTCCCCATAGCCCTACTATGACAAGCCTGCTGAGGTAATCCAATGTGAAATACACCTTTGGGAGAGTTGCAGCCCAGTAATCTCTGTAGCGCATCCCATAACTGCATGCTGTTGTAGTGTGATAAATTAGTTAGGTAGGAGTTCTAACACAAAACTTGGCAACTGTGAGTGTGTGTGTGCTGTCTGTCTTTGTGTGAAGAGCAATGATTTTTAGGGTACTCACACTCCCTACAATTCATATACTTAACTTTTGCAAGGCTGCTAATGTCACCCACCTAGAAATACACCTCTGGGAAGGATGTAGCCCAGTAATCTCCATAGCGCATCCTGTAACTGTGTACTGCTGTAGTGTGATAAAGTAGTTAGGTAGGTGTTCTAATCCCAAACATGGCACATGTGTGTGCTTGTCTGTGTAAAGAGCAATGCTTTTTAGGGTACTTACACAACTTACAAATCATATACTCAGTTTTGGCAAGGCTGCTGATGTCACCCACCTAGAAATACACCTCTGGGAAGGTTGCAGCTCAGTAATCTCTGTAGCGTGTCTTGTAACTGCATACTGCTGTAGTGTGATAAGGTAGTAAGACAGGTGTTCGAATTGCAGACATGGCAAGTGTGTGTGTGTGCCTGTCTGTGTAGAAAGCAATGCTTTTTAGGGTACTCACACTCCTTACAATTCATATACTCAACTTTGGCAAGGCTGCTGATGTCACCCACCTAGAAATACACCTCTGGGAAGGTTGTAGCACAGTCATCTCCATTGCATGTCCTGTAACTGCATACTGCTGTAGTGTGATTTAGAATTGTGGCAGGGTTCCATACCCATCCATGGCAGCTCTGGATGTTTTGTGTGTTTTAATGTCTGAGTATGGAGCAATGCATTATAGGCTAGTCACACTCAGTACATTTCAAATGGCCTACTTTGGCAATCCTGCTGATGTCATTCATTGTGAAATACACCTTTGGTGAAGGAGTTCTCCAGTAATCCCCATGGTGTAGTGTGAAATAGACCTCTGTTAGGGGTTCTATACCCTCACATGTCGGTTGTGGATGTTTTGTGTGTGTGTCACTGTCTGTGTAGGGAGCAATGCATTTTAGGCTAGTCACACTCACTACAATTTGAATGTCCTACTTTGGCAATCCTGCTGATGTCATCCAATGTGATATTCACCTTTGGGGAACAAGTATTCCAGTAATCTCCATGGCGTGTACTATAACTGTGTAGGGCTGTAGTGCAATAAACTAGTTAGGTAGGGATTCTATTCCCAGACATGACAGGTGTGTGTGTGTGTGTGTGTGTGTGTGTGTGTGTGTGTGTGTGTGTGTGTGTGTGTGTGTGTGTGTGTGTGTGCGTTTGTAACCTGTATCCTGTGTGGAGGTGGTTGTGAGAGTGTGATGCCTGTGGCCAATATGGAGCAGGTTTTACATATTTCTTATATGGTGGCCCTACAATATATCACAATGTCCACTGTACAGGGATAACAGATGTGAAATAGCTGAGCAGCTGGGGTGCAAATCCATACCCATACATGTGACATCAAGGTCAGGCAATCGAAGTTAGCAACCCCAGTATTATCCAGAGCACACTCAACACATGTCTTATACACATACAAATGCCTAGGCAACAACCAATATGTGGGTAGTACACTGCATATTGGCTACTGATAGTAACTATGGGGTGATAGCTGTGGGCTACAGAGGGCATGGCACCCTGTCCATCTGTCCAATATGCATGCACATGCAGACAGTGCGTGTTCCCCAATGAACACCTGCAACACCTGTGGTGCCATCACATGTGACCCACAAAGGACATACCATGCCTGACAACATGCTCTGTATTGAAAGATGCCACTGATACCAGGGAATGCCATTAGCATGCTATCAATGTAGGTGCAGAGTAAACCTGCTGCCCATTATCAGTTCCCACCACAGGTGGGCAAGACTGGCACATCTGATGATAATTTGTGTTCACAACATGGGCCAGACACTCCAGGTACAGTTGCACATGTCACTGTACATGCATGTGGGAGATGTGCACATCCCACTCACCATTTATGCCATGGACTAAGGAACACATTGCAAGCAATGCACAGCACTGGCCACACACAATAGTCACCCAGGTGACTGGATGGGGATACAATACCCACCTATGTGGGCAAATGCAGACACTACAGCCCTGAGCCACAATGCAGACCATTGTCATGTGGTCTGATGCCAAGGTATAGCCATCGCCTAGCCTTGTACAGCCGTCTGGCACAGTGGACTACCACACACCCATGCAGAAATGCACCCATGCATGTCTGTACTGGCACCCTGTGCATTTGTGTGTGTGTTGTATGGTGCGTATGTTCACATCCACGCTCCCTGCAACCCACATTGGCATACTGAAGCATGCTGTCTGATGTCAGACACCTCCCCATACCCTTTGCCCATACAATCTCCGTATGACCCATGTGGTGCATGTGATACCTGCACAGTGATGTGTTGTGGCAATCCCACTACTGATGAGTTGTAATCCTGGCCCTGCCAAGTGTGTCAATGTGTGTGCGTCCTTGTAAGAGTGTGGCTGTGTTGATGCTGGCACCTGTTCATGCAGACAGGCACGTGTATGCCACCTACTGTATAGCTACTGCATTCCTGTTGCAGATGTCAGTCACCATCACATATATATTCTGAAGGCTCCACAACAAGTAACCCATGTGGCACATCCAATAACTACATAGAATTGTGATAGTACTACATAGTCATCAGGGGGTTTGATACCCTGTGCTGGTAGGTGTGTAACACAAACATGCCTAGGTTTTACTCTCCCACCCCTCCCTGACTTGTCTTTGCCTCTGCCTGCCTCTCCCACTCCCTCTCTGGTGGATGTGGAGACCTACACCTGCTTTGCTTGGCAGCAGCATGTGTATTTTAAGTGATGCTCATGATCAGCTGATGGCCTCTGCACGAATTGCAGCCCTCCCCTAGCTGATTGCATGTGGAACAGCTGTAGTAACATTCCCATAGCCAATTGCATGGAAACACACTCCAATATCTAGGAACATCATGTTGGTGTTGGCCCTTTTCATTCACTGTGAGCAGGAACTAGATCTGTTGTTTGGCAAACAGCATCTCAGATGGATTAGGGATTTACCTCTAACAACATACACTGTGGAAACAGGGAAACACACTGGAGGGGGTGTGCCTGGCCTGACAACAGACTGTAAATGCTGCTATACTGCATTTGGAGTACTGTTGGTTTAACAGTGTGTGTGTGTGGATATGACTGTCCTACATGTCTCAATACCTGCCATGTCAGTTCCATGTTTATGAGGAATCCCCATCTGCAGGGCCATCTGCAGACTGGGCAGTGTGTTATGCCTTTGGTTTCATGTGTTACCCATGGAGCATATATCTGTGGACTGCAGAAGGTAGTGTGAGAATTGCAGTCTGTAGATGGTGAAAGCCGTGACAGTTACTGGCTTCGTATCCCTCATAGGACATATATTGCAACAAACTCTGTTACAACAGTAAATGTATGAGGTTATCACAGCAACATGTCATTATTGTCCCTATGTATGTGCTTCCAGCCACAACTCTGTCAACCTTTGTAGATATGTTGTGCATGAAATGGTACATATGTGCTGTGCACCATAATTAGTATCATCATATCTGATAACAAGCCAGTGAGATATCAGACTGCTACACATGTTATGTACAGTAGAGGTTATATTTCATGACATAACCTGAACATTCTGTGGATGTTTGTACAGTACTGAGGTCTGTGTACTTATGGTGAATGTTGACAGTGTGTGTATTGTTAATATGTACTTTAGCCTGTGTACAGACTGTGGTAGATGCCATTGTTCTAGGTCCCATCTTATCCGATGTTACATGCTGCACCACTGTATGGTACTGTATTGGCGTACATGTTTGTAGGGCCATACACACACATGTCCCATACCACAGACAGCCATCAGACCAAACTGTGTAGCAATCCAGTATATGTAGGTTCAGTCTGTGAGTGGCACATATGAGGATGGTGTCGAACAGATAGTCCATACACTGCAATATTATGCTAGCTTAACATATGTGGCTGTGGCTGTGTTCACATTGGTTGTGGTTATGCACTTTCATACAGGTGTATCTTACCCTGTGCTGTGACATCCCTTTAGAGCCTACTATATATGCAGGTACATGTGCATTCCCCCATAGGAGATGTAGGCCAGTGTTGAGCCAGTCTGCCTGTAGCCTGCACAGTACATTGGTAAAAACACAAAACAAGTGAGAATGAGACGGAGCAATGCCAAAAGATAAATCCAACAAACTGTTTTATTAGCGCTTTCGGAGAAGACAGTGCCTCTCCTTCTTCAGACAAAATGCAAGGTCAATTAAACAACTTTTTATAGCAAAAAATAAACTCAATCATTCAATTAAGAATTGCATTACCCTGTAATATTCATTAAAAGGGAAATGTGAGCCCACACTTTCAAGTGAATACAAAAATATGACCAAACAAGTCAATAACATATTTAAATTCATCTCTAAAAACAATAATATACAACTATTACTTAAAAAATACACTTAAATATATTGTTACTGTGTATTAATAATCAGCTTAAAATGTCTAAACATAAATATGGCTCAAAGTATGCGAAAGTATGAACAGTGTCACACATGGTAAGAAGAACGGCATGTTTAGATGCGGGTCATGCCAACAGTGTAGGCATTTAAGTACTAAGTTTCAGGTTAATATTAGAGGAAAGACATATAAAATTCATGGCAAGTATAATTGTGAGACAAAAGGAGTGGTCTGTTCAGCCTGTTGTGAAAGATGCGCTGCTTTCTACATAGGGAAAACAGAAAGAAAGATTAAACAGCGCATATATGAGCACCAGTATGCCATTAGTAAGAATGATACAACCAATGCCCTGGCTAGGCATATCAATGAGTTCCCTGAACACAGGTTCAAATTCGCTATATTAAAACACATAAAAATTGATCAGAGAGGTGGAACTTGGCAACTGCAATTAGAAATGGAAGAGCTTTTTTGGCAAATCAGAACAGCAGCCTATATGTCTCCAGGGCTTAATGAATGTGTCTCTGTAAGATGTATTCTTAAATATCTAGCCTTAAGGAGGTAGCTGTTTCGGCTGTAAGCTTGGAGTTTAAGGTTTGGTATTTTTAGCACATATAACCTTGTTTGTTTGTAAATAGTGGTGTGAACAAATTGTTGGATTTATGGGTTTTGGCCTCTGCTCTGCTTGCTCTGGATTTTTGGCCGGAATATTAGGTTGACAATTATGTCTTTTTTGCATAATATTTACATTTATATTTGCTTTATAGCTACTTTATATTTGTTCTATAATACCTGAATGATAGCAAGTAGTACGCAATTCATTTATTAGTAAGTTATTATTTGTTATAGTATTTACTAATTTTATATGCCCTTCCAATAGGGTAACAGTAAAGTAGGTATTTATGTCATATTCCATCTGTAAGTGTATTAAGTTGTTGTTGAACATATTGTTTAAACACATTGTTCAATACATTGGTTTATGCTTTAGCCGGTTTAGTTATACGGCTATATGAATGGCTCCTTAGTTTATATTATATTGAGCCATATTTATGTTTAGACATTTTAAGCTGATTATTAATACACAGTAACAATATATTTAAGTGTATTTTTTTAAGTAATAGTTGTATATTATTGTTTTTAGAGATGAATTTAAATATGTTATTGACTTGTTAGGTCATGTTTTTGTATTCACTTGAAAGTGTGGGCTCACATTTTCCTTTTAATGAATATTACAGGGTAATGCAATTCTTAATTGAATGATTGAGTTTATTTTTTCTATAAAAAGTTGTTTAATTGGCCTTGCATTTTGTCTGAAGAAGGAGAGGCACTGTCTTCTCCGAAAGCGCTAATAAAACAGTTTGTTGGATTTATCTTTTGGCATTGCTCTGTCTCATTCTCGCTTGTTTTGTGTTTTTACTAAGTTTTTTCGTTTCAAGTTTGCTGCACAGTACATTGTTACATGCCTAGCAGCTTAGTGTACTTACCCAGTGAGATGTCATGTGCAGATACTTGCCAGATGTACTGCTGCCGGGCCTGCCTTAACAGTCATGTATGTCAGACAGAGCAGTGGTATGCTGTACAAATGTATGTCTATATCTAGTGGGTAGTATGTGGCCGTGGCACCCCTGTACCAGTGTTTATTATGTGTCAGACCAGACAGGGGTGTGTGAATGCATAACCTATGGTGGCAAATGTATTCTAGTCATTATGTGTTATACCCATCTACATAGCTGTCTACATTCATAATGATAGGCATGGTAACCATGTTTAGCACTAAGGAGTTATATGTATACCTCTGGACTGTACAGAGTGTGTCAGAATGTCCACATATATTGGCCAATATCTCTGCTGCAGTCCACAGGGGCATTACGTGCTAGCAGCGGTACTTTACTATGATGTCCTTAGGATGTCTGTCAGTAGCCAATGGCGCACATGTTATAAGCAGACGTGACCTCCCACACACACTGTGTCTGTAAAGACAATCCCAATGACAGCAGCAATAGTCTACTAATATACCTGCTATTACACCTATGACTGTGGGACTATAGAGGCTGAGGTTGGGCTATACTCCATGTCCAGGACATATGGTGGAAATATATGTTCATATTATTATCTAGATAGTCATATATGTATGATTGCACATGTGAAGTACTTCCAATTACCACTGTCATGACAACCACCTACTCTAAATCCTTACATCATATGGGTGTGGTCCCTTTACATTTCTTGTGTGATGGACATCCTTCCTGTGTGTGGGCATCAGTGTTACAGACAGCAGGTAGCAATACCTCTTACAGGAGAACCGGCACACTCAGGGCAGCTACATATTTGTAGGAGGGTCAGGAACTACAGACAGACTGCGAGTAGAGTTGTGTTATGCTTTCTATAGTACTGGTGTTACAGGGTGTGTGTGTGCACATACTAGTTTACCTTGGAATGCAGTCTGTCTGCATAGCTCTCAACTGTGGGCCTATCCTCTTGGTGGCCAGAGGTGTGCCTATCATGTGTTGTCTGTCCAATACACAGGTCATGTGTCAGATATTTCACTGGCAGTGTGTGTGTTGAGTGCTACCAGTACATGGCTACATCCATTTCTGTTTCTAACCTCAATTCCCTGACTAAGGGTATGTTGCATACTATCCTGTAACATCAGCAACTTGCTTAGTGTATGGCAACAGTTTTCCACATATGTGCCTGTGTTCCAGCCTCTTTCTTCCACCTACATACCAAGCTTTGCACATATGACATGCTGTCAGGGGTTGTTCTGTAGTGGGCTGTGAGTAAATCACACTGCCATTACTGCCATCAGTCCACTGCTGTTGTACCCCCCACACAAACAGTGGGGCTGGGGCCATATATGTGTGGGTTTCACCTACACAATACATGTGTGGTCTTATGCGCTCCAGAGGCCAGTGTATGTAACAGTGGTATATGGTCCTATATTATTGAGTCTAGGAGGGAGCACCATAAATGACCTAGGCTGTTACAAAATGTGGGGGTATCAGGGGTGAGCTGCCTTAAGGTATCTGGATGTACAGTACCATATACTTCACCTATATTTACATTACTTACATAAATTGGGTTAATGCAAGCCTATTGCCTCCTGCCATACAGACTGTTCCATTTGTCAGTGTGCTTGTGATGGTGTCATTTATGCCTTGTTATGTAACAGTTACAACCCATTTGGTCACATGACCTCTTTATCACCTAGTGATTTTGTACAGAGTGTAGATAGAGACTGCTGAACTATACACCTGCATTACATGCTGTCGATTGTTTGGTAACCTGTGGCCCTGTCTGTCCTCACTATTGTACAATTTGAGGGGCTTGGCCTGGACAGCAACAGTTGTGAACCTTTCCAAACTACTGTATTAGTATAACTGTTTCACAGTTACATTACTGTGTTTATATGGATGTCAGTGTCTGAACAGCTATATGACATGGTGTATAGAACTGTAATAGTACACAATTAAAGGTTTTCCATGCCTGCAAACCTGTGTGTGTTGTTTTTTCCTATGACCTCTCTGTGGGTATATGTTGCAGGCAACGATTGTCATTTGTATGGGTGACCCATACAGTGTCCAGTTGTTCAGGTGTTAACTGTAGGCATAGTGGCTGTTCCATATTGTGTGCACCTTCTACATATGTATCTTACTGTACATATATCTGCTTGTGTATGTGTAGTCACATGTATACATATATATATATATATATATATATATATATATATATATATATAGATAGAGATATAGATATGTATATGTATATCTGTATATCTGTATCTGCATATCTGTGTCTGTGTATCTGTATCCTGGGGATGTGGATGACTTCCACATTTTATATTTCTTATGGGAGGCAGACTGTACTTCATGATATGTTACCAATACCAGCCTGACATCATACAGGTGGGATGTAGTACTGCTAAAATCGTGTGCCCATGTCGTGTCACATCCTGGTTATGGGATCTGCAACACTTGGTGGTGTATTGCAGGGCAGATTTGTTTGGATGTGGGGGTGGGATGCCTATCCGTACAAGATATATAATGTGTGGGGCCTCTCATCCCCATTAATGGTGCATGTGAACATATGTGTTTTTGAAAATCTGCCATTGCTATCTACAGATGTATAGCTATATATACCTCTCTATATATATATATATATATATATATATATATATATATATATATGTATATATATATATATATATATATATATATATATATATATATATATATATATATATACATCTGCTTACATATATATAACTATGTCCGTATATACCTACATAGAGATATATCTGCATGCACATATGTAACTTGCTATGTATATGTAGACATATAGGTGTAGACACATATATGTGTCGCTGTTGGCATTTGCATGTATATATGTTCATATATATTAATATATATGTATATATTTTTAGAAATATATATATATATATACATATATATATATATATATATATATATATATATATATATATATATGCATATATAGATATGTTGTATCTGTTTAGATATTAATATATTTACACACACATACATCTAGATGTTGGTATACGTTTTCTGGACTGTTGCATGCCTGGACTGGATGATATGTTTCTGAAAACATCAGATTTATTTATATCTGGCATAGCTTAGTGGTAAATCACTTTGTCTATTGTGTGCAGGGTCCTGGGTTTGAGCCTTGCAGAGACTGTTTATTTTGTTCTGTGCTTAACACGGGCCATTGGATACAGAGTGATTAAGGCACTTTTAAGCAGTTGTAAGTGGGTTTGCATGGGTTTGCGCAGAGGTAAGCACTGCTGACGTCCGGTTACAGCTTCTTACTCTCAGTTAGCTTCTACATTGCTTAACCAGTGTAGGCATTACTTACCACCATGCAAACAGGCTTAAACCCACTTACTGCTGCTTAAAAGTGCTTACACCCACTTACCCCCGTGCTAATTTCTTTAAAAGATAAGAAAAAGGGGTTGATAGGAAAGTGGTGAAAAAAGGGGCACAAAGAAGGAAAGACAGAGGAAAAATAGCCAGGGATGTGCAGGAAGGCTGTAGGGAAGGTCCATAGCTGCCCATGTCTTCTACAGCAACAGCTGTGCATATACACTGAATTTGGAGGTAGATTTGGATACTTAAACCTCTGGGTGGGGGTGAGGACAACAAAAATAAGTTGTGATGCCAGTTAGACTGGGTTACATGTGTCCAGTGGACAGGTGTGCGAAATGGATAGCTATGTATGGGGTAAGATTTTTTGTGGGGACAGATTGCCCTTTTTATTCAGGTGAGAGTGGAATGTTGGAGAGAGGTAGTAGGTATATTTGGGGAGGTAGGTTTGGTAGGTTAACAGACAAGACAAACAAGATGCATACAGGGGCAGTTTATGACACATATGGGGGTAAACACTTTGGAGGGAAGGGGTGTTTGGAAGTCGCAAGCCCATGAGCCCCCAAATGGAAACAGTGGGACTGAGGTCCCCACCCATGGGCAGTCACCACTGCACCTTCACAGCCCCAAAGGTGGCTGTGCTGGGGGCTGGGTAGGAGGGGCAGGCTCACCCTCTAATTGCACCACTCAGCCCTCAAGCTGGTGTAGCTAGTCTTGAATCTCCTTGCTGAGCTCCCTATGCACCATGCCCAGGACCTGATGGCAGGTGACAGGTACCTCTCCGCCCCCGCTCCCAGGGGGGGCCGAGCCCCATCCCCTGCGGCAGTTCCACCCAAAGGTAGTGCAGGGGTCAATAGAGGAGAAGGTCCCAGGATGGGCTCCAGACATGCTGATGCTCGGTGCCATGGCCAGCTGAGGTAGGACAGGTGGGTCCACTGGGACCAGCCTTCCCATGTGAGCTATTGTGTTGCAGTTTTAAGAAAGATATCAGTTAGTCATAGTCAACAGCATTCAGGATTAGTTATAACAGCATGCATAGGTATTCCCATTAATCCAAGACACCAGTTTACAACAGTTGCAGATCAAGCAGAACACATGCATATATGGGACAACAGTGGCCATTACAACAGCATGCAGGTTTCATTGATGGCAACAGGCTACCAATATGGGAGTATTTTAACATGGCACATGCATAGAACCAAATGTGAATATTTATAAACCAATAGGACATATGTCCCAACAAAAGTTTGGAGTGTACACGTTCCCATTGAGGTGTGTAATAAGGTTATTGTTGCACATATGGAGGGGGTGAGAGAGAGAGAGGTCAATTAACAACTAATATATCCCTGTAGTTTTCACAACTTTCTTAGTCACTGCAGTAATCTGTCCCTTACATGTATTATTACACTATCCAATGTCTTTACTTTGTACAATGGTATGTTTATAGATTAGTATATGCATGGACTGTGTCTTACGTATAGTCTACACCTCTTACCTGTTATACCTGTTGAGAAAATCATTAACACGACCTGACAATTTCTACACATACTCCCAGGTTCCATGCGTGTAGACAAGTATATACGTGACCTGTGTTGTATCTACAGTCTACACCTCTTACCTGTTATACCTGTTGAGAGAATCATTGTTAACTCTACCTGACAATTTCTACACATACTCTCAGATTTCATGCTTGTAGACAAGTATATACGTGACCTGTGTTGTACCTACAGTCTACACCTCTTACCTGCTATACCTGTTGAGAAAATCATTGTTAACATTACCTGACAAATACTACACATACTCCAAGATTCCATGTTGCTGTATTACACATACCTAACAATCCGTTATTGCACACACTCTGGTCACAGCTTGACAGGATGCAGGTGTTAATGTGACATATTTTGGAATAGCTGGCATACACTTTGGGTGCGATGCTACAATGACAGGTTTGTTTCCCTGTACATTCTCTTTTTATGTTCATGTCTGACTATCCATTATATGTCAGTATAAGCTGCCTACATTTCTTGGATCATCACACTGATTTGTCAGGGGAACAGGTTACTGGGCAGCACATTTGTGACATTTATATGGACATGCTGGACAGATCAGAACAGTTGAGGGGTGTGACTATGCATGCAGCTTACTACCTGAACATTCTGCCACAGTCTGTACAGTTGATGGTTATGATTATGCTTACAGTACTATCTGAACATTCTAGCAAAGTCTGTACAGTTGTTGGGTCTAATTATGCATACAGCTTTCTATCTGAACATTCTCGCAAAATCTGTACAGTTGTGAGGTATGATTATGCATACAACTTACTACCACTCCCAGGATTCGAACCCCTGCTTTGTGTAGTAAATATATTACAATTGACATCACAGTACACTGTGCTATCAGGGAATTGGTGTAAAGCATTCCAATGGTTTCTGTCTAAGTCTCCCTCAGTTGTTCTATATGACTGACCTCTTGGGGCTTCCAACATTGTTATACTGAACTTCCTACACATTTTAACTGCATTCAACAGTGTGGGAACACTGTTTAATACTACAGTACTATTTGTAGAATGCAACACTACAACAACATATGAAAGCAGGATGTACACAAGCACTCCATGGGTTATATTTTTATTCAGAAGATATTACACCTTTATTTCCACGCAACCTATATGACAGCCTTCTTGCCATATTGTCCTGTTTATTCAGTACATCCCATACACAATAAACTTCTTTACTGGTACAACACTTTCCAGAACTGTTATATTTATTTGTTATGACAGTACATGCAGGAATATTACTAACCTGCCTTGCAACGCAGCCTTTGCAGCCTAGCAGCATGGGCTTGCTGGTTTGTAGCCCACTCATCTTCAGCTGTCAGAGGAATACAGTGATATTTAGTCATTACCTATCCATAGTATACACAAGCTAGGCAATCATTATCTAAGTAGTAGAATGGGTACTTACTCAGTGCTGGGGCATCGGCCATCTGCCTTGCTTCTTGGATCCAATGGTCAAAGAGATCACCCCTCCACCACATCAGGTTAGCATGGTGATGCCTGACCTACTCATCAATCCGGGGTATACCAGTGGCACTGGTAAGGTCATGGGCAAGACTGTCCCAGGCCTCCACTTTATACTGAGAGCCTTGGTACTGGCCCTGCAGTAGTCTCTCCTCATGGTGTTTTCCAGGAACCATACCATGAATCTGGACTCCTGTGTGCCCCAGTGCTGCACTCTAAATTGAGTGCCTTCCGCAATGCCAGCCATTCTGCCTACAGTAGGGAGCTGCAACCAGTTATGGGAATTATTGGCACCTGTAGGGTTTAAATATGCCCGATTTCCCACACCTTCCCATGATTGGATGGTTTTGAAAAGGCTAAGCTATGGGCACACCTGCTTACCTAATTTTGGCATTGTTAAAGGGGCATACTACTGGGCAGATTGAGTTAGCCAGCCTACACATTGCTTACTCCAATTAAGCTGAGCTGTGCAATGCTTAGCATTGCTTAATATTTTATTTGCATTATATTTTCCTTTTTTCATTGATTTATTATGTGTTATATGTTATATATGTGTTTGGTATCCATGATTCATGTGTACATACACTGTATGGGGTCCTGGGGACTTCAACACTTTATTACAATAACACCTCACATCTGACCTTACTGCAGTACTCCAGTTCACATATTTATGTTATGTAGCAGGTTATACAACATCACACTGTACATAGATTCCTTTCACATGTTCAGTTTGATTTCCTATGGTGAGGATTTGTTTGTTGAAACCTCAATCTTATGTACTGCTATGATGGCTTAGTTGTTAGCTACTGTGACTGTAGTGTACAGGGTCTTGGGTTCAAGCCTTGCAGAGGCTGTTTATTTTGTTGCTGGGCAGAACACGGGCCATTGGATACAGAGTGGTTAAGGCACTTTAAAGCAGTTGTAAGCGGGTTTGCGTGGAGCTAAGCAGTGCTTACTTCCGGTTATAGTATCTTATACTCTGTTAGCTTCTACTTTGCTTAATCTGTGTAGGCAATGCTTATCCCCATGCAAATGCACTTAAACACGCTTACTAGTGCTTACATATGCATACTACTGCTTATTTGTGCTTAAACCTGCTTACTAGTGCCTTATTCATTATGACACTGACACTTTACATGTGCATTTCCTGCAGTACTCCAGTTCATAAATATATGCTTTTTAGTGGGTATTGCAACATAAATATTGGTTATAACATGCTTTACCATGTAAAATAGACTGTGCTATAGTGAGACATGAGCCAGGAATGCCTGCTCACTACACTAATCCTGTGCTGCTTCATTTGCATATATCTTCCTTGTTATCCTTTTCAACCTTTTAAGCTGCTATAACCGTAGCTAAGCAATGGGCAAACCCGCACACCTACTGTTAGCTGTACTCGGATTTAAAAAAAAAAATAAAGGGGTTTCTTCATTTTTATGTACTGTTGCTGTTGTACACATGGGGGACTGTTGGTGGGGATATGAGGGCACCTATGAGCGATCTCACTCATTTCTTAAAACCTTCTACTGCTCTACATTGCAGAGGAGTGTTTATTCTGAGAGATCTGCTCTCAGACATGCCCCTTGCACTTGTACACACTCCGTGTAAGCCTAGGAGCTGGGCAGCATGCCTTGTTAATATGCATGGTGTGCTGACATCCTGCTCTTAAACGGGTGCTTCTGTGCAGGACTAAATTAGTCCTGCACAGAAGATTAGTGAATCCGAGGGAACAATTTTACAGAAAGCTCATTCTCTAATAATGCCCTCTAGGGTGTGCGTTTATGTGTAATTAATGCCCTTCCAGGGGTATAGAGACCAAACACACCTTGGCAGATGTTAACTACACATTAACACACACTCAGTTGTGCATCATTGCTTGCTTATACCCTTTTTCCTCCTCCTCCTCTATTCTATGTTCCTAGTCTAGTGACATCCTACCTCATTAATGTCTCTGTACAGATACTGAACATATGTGCATTATCATTGCTCCTGTATCTCCAACTATTACATCTTAACATTTGACCTATCTAAAGTAATACAACTTCTACAGTATATGATAAATGCCTTTACTATTTGTCTCAGTACCACCTGCAAAGTAGTGCTTAAAATGTTTAATTTTTATTGTTGTTCATTGTTAATATGTATTTTATGAGGAACTTTTCTCCCTTGGTATTTGCTGGAAAATGGGACTTATGCCCAGTTGAACTTTACCGGTAAACAAAAGACAATAAATAAACAAACAAACTAATACATGTAGGTGGGGGCATTTCTCTTGGATCATCATTGTGGGCCCCCTTGGGTAATATCCACCCTGCATGTCAGGGAAAGGTAGGAAGGTAGAGCTTAAAGAAAAAAATTCAGCTTCGCTACAGTATGACATCCCAACTTTATCTGCTCCTTTCACCCACTGAGCGGGAATGATAGCCTCATATCTGTAGAAAACTTTTCATGCATGGGTAAAGAACCCATCTTGGAAAGAAAAGAGGCTCACCAGGATGCCTGACTGTATGTATTGTCATCAAGAATAAAAAAAACTAAAGAAGAAAGCTGGTGATATGAACACAGCAGAAACCCGGTGCGTGTGTGTGTGTGTATGTATATATATATATATATATATATATATATATATATATATATATATATATATATATATATATATATATATATATATATATATATATATATATATATATATATATATATATGGGTCTAGGACATTTCACTGAATGCACAATTCACTGAAAATCAAATTAGTGTGCACTTTTCACTGAAAGCTCAATTCACTGAAAACACAATTCACTGAAACACATTTCACTGAAAGTTATATATGGCCTTCTCACTGTAGTGACCCTGGAGTTAGTATATATAGTAAGGTGCCCCACACCCCTTACTATATATACTAACTCCAGGTCACTACAGTGAAAAGGCCATATATAACTTTCAGTGAAATGTGTTTCAGTGAATTGAGTTTTCAGTGAATTGTGTTTCAGTGATTTGTGTTCAGTGATTTGAGTTTCAGTGAAATGTGCATTCAGTGAAATGTCCTAGACCCATATATATATATATATATATATATATATATATATATATATATATATATACACACACATATATATATATATATATATATATATATATATATATATATACATACATACATATATGGGTCTACCTGAAAATATCAAGACATGAGATCACTGAAGACCACATCATCAAGACGAAATAAACGAAAACCAACTTCATCGACAGACCGGCTCAACGAAGATCTTCCAAGGGTAAGTAATGAGTTGGCCATGAAGGTGACTTTGCCCTTTTCCCAACTATAGTGTGATCTCGGAGTTGGTATATTTATTTAGGGCAGGGGTGTGGGAGGTGTGGAAGGGTGCGGTTTAGGTTTTGTGTGTTGTTGACTGAGTGATTACTTATCCTGAGAAGGTCATTGTTGATCTAGTCTGTTGATGAAGTGGGCTTTGGTTTATTTTGTCTCAGTGATGTGGTCTTCGGTGATCTCGGGTTTCAACGTTCTAAAGTAGTCCCATACACACACACACACACACACACACACACACATATATATATATATATATATATATATATATATATATATGTTTATTCATGCTTCTCAGTTCTTTGAAATATATTACCATCATCTTACAAGAAAATATTTAAAACTCATGGATCTTGTGAACTTATAGTCTAAATGTTTGAGCTCTCATTATCTCATGTAATTTGCTCTTGTTTTTTTACTTCAACAGATAGCTATTCTAAACCCATCTTATTAAAACAGCTTTTAATTCTGTGTACAAAGTGTCTGCATTGGCTATACCATTTAGGAACTACTAAAGTCTAAGATACATCGGCACTTTCATTGTGCGCATGCACTCTTCAGAAAAACATCATAACTGAGAGTCTTATGCTTAAAATGCTTCTTTTCCGATTGTTTTAAAAGAACTGGTGCATCATTCTTGGTGTTGTTTAGGATATCTTAAAGGTATTACTGAAGCAGGAAAATACATAAAAAGATTGTCGGGCTTGCAAACAAATGTCTGATGGATTTATGTTGTGCTCTCTCTACTAATATCATAATATCTTCAGTGATGTCAGTCAGATATTTTTAATTTTTCAAAAAAAAAATCATGAGACTCAGAAAATTTTAAAAATTGCCATGAAGGCCCATTCATTCCATTATTTTCACCTGAGAAACATGTGGTGTCCACACACTTGCTTCAAATTCCAAGGTTATCTGGCACGGCATACAGTGAAGAAAAGGTTGAATCCAGTGGATTGTCTTTTCCATTGCTGTGCCTACCTTAGAAAAAGAAAGAAAATTGAAAATAAACATAAAAATGGAATCTGTAGCTTTCTCAAAACTAAAACAAACTTAAAACATAAAACATGCCAGTTATTAAAAAGAAAAACCCTGTAATAATAAACATGTAACATTTTCATACACGTTTGCATAGACTTCAACAACGTAGTTAATTACATAATTTGCCTGTTCTTATAACCTAATCAAAACTCATATGATAAAAGTCAACATTCATATCATACATCTTACAATCTTAGCACAGGAAATCTGTACAAAGCCAAAGACATTAAAGCCCCAAAATAGGGGCATTTTTTTTAAATATTGCTCTTATAAATTTAAAAGAGTTGCTGGAATCAAAGTTTTTTTTTTATTTCTATGCATTTTCTGAAGGATAATATGTCTAAAATTTAAATTTCTGTCATTATTTATTGAATTCAGTCCTCATTGATATACCAGTAAAACACAAATTTTATGAGGAACCAACCAAAAATATGGGGTAAAAATCTGGACATTCTGCAAACATCTAGACAGCTGAGAGGTATGATTCAGATAAGCACGACCAATAGTACAAATGTACATGGAATAATTATGATCAAAGGTAAACCAAACACTTTCTCCCTCTCTCTCTCTCTCTCTCTATATATATATATATATATATATATATACACACACACACTCACACACACACACACACACACACACACACACACACACACACACACACACACACACACATACACACACACACACACACACACACACGTTGAGCAACCAGAAAAGTACACAATCTTTTTTCCTGATTTCACAGTGTAATTGCATCTTTCTATATACTGCAATAATTTAGTGATAATAATTGCAAGATTTATGTTCTCAGAGACAGGAGAAATCAGTTGCTGTGCCTCAAGGCTGGGGGTGGGGCTACTTGATGCCATTGCCCTCTACAGAAATGAGGGACAACCAACAAGGTTAGTAATTGCACTTTCTCCTTTCACTCCTTTTTCCAGTGCATGGGGGGGGTCTTAAATAAAAGCCCTATCATTTCCCTGATGGCTGCTTTAATGATGGCCAGTCTTGGGTGAATCTTGCAATAATTAGGGAACAAAAGGGTTGGTTAACCTGAAGGGGTCTGATATTCCACTGGCAACAGGTGCAAAGAGTGCAAACAAAGATTAATCAGTATGAACAAACAATGTTTAAGGAGAAGGTAAGCAACTTGTATTCATAAAGAAGTTTTTCTTTTTTTTTCTTTTCTTGTTTGATACTTTTCTGTACCCTTTGACACAAACAGATGCTATAAGAATCTGATTTACTAAAAATATGAAGCCACACGCAATGATTGTATTTGGGGATATTTGTAGTGCAGAGCATTATAACAGGATGGCTTAATAAGCAGTAGGAGGTGAGTGGAGCTATCTTGGATGAGAAGATGTAAGTACCAAAATGGTCGCAGGAGTAACTATTCAGTTCAGGGGGTATTACTATAAAGTACCAGAACAAAATGTTTTGGATGACGTCTTGTTAGCCTACATGGTGGTCAGATAGTACTGGAATGGTTTAAAATGTACATTGACCCTTTTGGTATACATTGTACTTTTTTGTGGCTTAAGTGCCATGATGTATTTTCCACCCCTTTTTACTAGAATTACATGGGCAGTTTCTTAATAAAAAGTTTCCTAAATGTTTTATTAAGTACCCACCTATATAATTCTACTGAATCTCTTGTTGGTGTCACTTGATGGCTTGAGTGTGTGGGAGTGTCCACAGACATTAGAAATTAATGTACAGGCCCCTGTGCATGCACTGTGGCGTGCCCATTAAAGTCTAGGGATGTACCCTAATCTATTCTCTCCATTGACATCACTAAGGGTAAAGTTCAATGAAGTTTTCAGTGATGTCACAGAGGGAAAATTAAGAGTTTATGATCGATTTTATTTTAAGGACTTCATCTTAAATTAGACATGAATATCAAGGATGTGCAGCACAGTACTGGTGGTATGACATGCAATGGTATGTAGGGTAAGCTTATGAATATGTCAAAACACTTTAAAGGGACACTACATAAAATATTTTAGTATGATCTAGATGGCAATGACAATGTCTATACTGATGAGCAGTGGCAGGTAATGTGTAGAGAAAATATAAAACAGCTTAGTGCGCTTCTGGCAGTGGTGATTTTATGATTTAAAGACAGGGGTAGATGCAAGTGTGCAAGTGACACCTTCTGATGTTTTAGCATAGCTATCAGAAAAACTGTATACAGTATGGATTGCTTAGTAAACTTTCTGGTGAACATGCTTGATAAACAGTGGAAAGATGATAGATACTGAATATGGACACATGAAGCTGAGCATATTGCTCATTACCAGTCTGACATCACTCATAAGAAGGCAGATATTTCTGTCCACAATTCGCAGCAGCGGTTAAATGGCTGGCCAAGCTCTTTCAGTTGCTGGATAAGCTGTCTACATCTGCCTGTCTGGCCACTCAAACAGCATTCACATTGACAGCACTTTGAGGCCACTGCTCAGTCATCACCTGGCAAGCTGAACACATTTAGATGCAGTCCGCACCCGTCAGCCTCCTTGGGCTATTCCCTAGGTGAGTGATTTTTCTTGGACTTTAATATTACTGACTACAATGAGCTCTTGTCTCTGATTCTACTACTTCTCAGCTGAATCCCTCCTCTTCGAGGCTGAGTTTCATCAGCCACTACATTCTGAAACATGCTGTTTATCAAATTTCAATCTCCTCTTTGACTTCTGGATTTTTTGTACCTCTTTTAATTGACACTTTTATTTATCCCAGTTCTCAAGATGCTAGTTCTGGTTGCAAATAATCATGGTAATTGCTGACATATCTCAGACTTGCAATTTTCAGGCAAAGTTATTGAGAAGGTTATTTATGCACTCCTCAGATTATATTTAATAGTTTATAGGCTCATAGTTTCATTTCAATTTGTTTTTCATCATAGTACTGACAATGTCTTCATTAAGGTAGTTAATTATCTTGTTTTTGTCTCAAGATCAGTACTTTTAATCCATATTGGTTCTGCTTGATCTCTCAGTATCTTTTGACTCTGTGGATCATGGTATCCTGCCTGAAAGTCAAAATGTGAACTCTCCTGTACCATCTTAATTTGGACTGCCTCCTTTCTCATTGCCATATCACTAGTGTCAGGACAGAATACTTCTTGTTTCTACCATATGGAATGTACAGTACTCCAAGGTTCAATCTGTGGTCTGTTATCATTCACAGTGTTCATGATGACTCTTGAAAACCTGAAAAGAAGGATATGAATATCCCACCATTGTTATGCATATGTCACTAAATCTTACCTCCCTTTTTCTCTGAGACCTGCAGTGTGTGCATTTAATTTCAGATGACTTGATGACCATACACAGCTGACTAGCTGACCCTGTACACATTCAAGTCAGAGGCCACGCTGTGTGTCCAACCTACAGAGATTCTTCCAGTTTCTGCCATCACTTATAGTGCATGTGGGTAAAAAGCTTCATTTTGCTTTAAAGTTGTGTAATCTTGGTGAAATGCCTGAAACTCAGCTAATGTTTTGGCACCTTCTGTTAGCTATCACCACGTCATCCTATTTTCAACACTGGAATTAAGTAAGATCATGTTTTTAAGGTAGTCATTTATGCCTTTGCCTTGTCTTGTCTCAGCCATAGTAATGCACATTATCTTGGGCTTTCCAACACTGGTTTATCACTTGTAGCTGGTGGAAAACTCTGCTGGCTATTTACTTACTGGTACTGCGGTGGTGGTTCTGCGGTAGCATTGTCACCTCACAGTAAGACGCTGTCTGGTTCAATTCTCAGCTAGAGCGTCTTCTGAGTGGAGACATGCGTGAATGGGCGTACCTTCATTGAAGGTTGTGCGTCAGAGATGGCAACTCGGCACATAAAAATCTACTGCCAATCATTAGCGGACCGGAGTTCCACTGTGGCAACCCCTAAGCGGGAAAAGCTGAAAGACACAACAACAACAACTTAAAATTACCTGCATATCACTCTAATACTCCTATGCCATTATTTTGAGAAGATTCCACTGTCTTCATATTCAGTACCATATTTCTAAAAAATGGTGTTGTCCCTTTTTTTCTCTTCATGATTAGGGGGGCATGTAAAAGTTCTTTGTGCTTTTTTTTCTTGGGGCTGTCCTTACTTCCTTGTACATGGATAAGAATATCTGGAATTCATTCAGTGTTTATCAAGTCCAGAAACTTTGGAAACTGTTACCCTGTTGCCTTAGGAAGGAGCCTGTTTAAGGTTTGAACATGCACTTAGTGATGATTTAGCTGGTCCACTTCTGCTGTCACCAGAACAATGTCATTGTTTGCTATTATTAAGTGTAGTGCTTAGAGACCACAAACCTAAATTAATTGAAGGTGATGTATGTAAAGCAACAGGACAAAAAGTGGCAAATGAAATGTGACAATTGTTTGTAGTTCTCTGCAGTATACAGACAGCACAGGGCATTTGAAACATTGTAAATTCATGATTCCTGGATTGGATAGACAAACTGAATCACTAAAATGTAACTGTTAACTTCTACACACCTTCATCTGCCCACTGTCTACTAGAAGAATGGCATCTTAAGGCTACATTGATGTCTCCTCCGTCTGCTGTAATAGCTATTGAGTTTCATTCTGAATTTAACATCACTCGAGCAGTATGTAAATCAAAAACATGCAGTAGTACTTTTGTATAGAAGTCATACCTATCAACCTCTTAGAGCAAAAAATCTGGACAAAGCCATAAATAACAGGAGGACGACTGCCCAAAAATAGGAGCATTTTTTAAGTGTTGCCCTTCATACCTCTCAACCTGGAAACATCAAAAATCTGGACAAAGGCCCATGAAAAATAGGTACAAATCTGTACGCTGATTAACATAACATTTGTATACATAATTATGTAACCCTGCCCAATCCAATGGAATTGTGGGATACCAACTTTCAAATGCAAACTGAAGAACAGACATATGGCTCCAGCCCAGACCCTGTAGTAAATGGTAGCCATTTTTACTTCTCATTTTATACCCACAATAAACCTCATAAATGTATTTCATTATAAATACTGTGATTGGAAGTACTTGGTGTGTGTGTGTGTGTGTGTGTGTGTGTGTGTGTGTGTGTGTGTGTGTGTGTGTGTGTACATGTGCATGTGTATGTGTGTGTTTGTATGTGCATGCACACAAAATAGATACACAGAAAGAAAGATGGGAGAGAGAGAGAGAGATCATTTTAATTTGAAAAACAGGGTTAAGTTACTTACAGCTACCTTTCTTATACAGTGTATTTTATCCACTATGTCTTTGACTGAGTACTGTTACAAATTGACAAGAAATGGAACACAAATGATGAAAGAATACTTATCATCTATTAACATTTACCTGAACTCAAATGCATACTGTGTTTTTCCTTTCTGATAGTCTGATACTTCCAGAGCAGAAAAACTCAAAGGTGGGACTCACTTGAGCACTGACTGTTTCTGATAAAAAAAAAAAAACTTTATTTCAAAATTAGGCTTATGAAAGGTAAACTTTTCTGAGGGTATTTATGACTAGACCTCTGAATTGTGTTGTAAGTTCATGCCACAAAACCAAATGTAATTGGTTAAAACCCAAGGAATCAGAGTAATGAAAGTAAAATTGAATAGATTGATTTCTACTAAAGTATACACAATGATTGACACACACACACACACACACACACACACACACACACACACACACACACACACACACACACACACACACACACACACACACAAATAAAACAGTCATGGAAAATTACTGTTACTTAACATGTACTACAGAAAAAAAGTTGTAAAGTAATGTAGCCCAAGTCACATACACACCCACACTAGTAAACATAAGAACCTTGTGGCGTGGCATTTCAGCACATTAAATTAACAAGCAATAATATATAGTGAACACCTGCTTAGTAAATGTAAGAACCTTGCCACACACACACACACACACACACACACACACACACACACACACACACACACACACCCTAGTAAATGTAAACATACACACACACCCTAGTAAATGTAAATATAAGAACCTTGCGGCATGGCATTTCAGAACAGAGACACAGCAAATTAAATTAACAAGCAGTATATATAGTAAACTCTGGACTTCAGCAGAACTAGTAAACATAAGAACCTTGCAAATATACAGTGAGTGTGACTAGTAAAGTTCTTCTGCTTGTAGTGGAAGGAGCTTGCAAATATACAGCGAATAGTAAAGTTCTTCTCCTTGCAGCGGAAGGAGCATGCACAGCCCAAAACTCTCCCTGCAAACGGCAGAATAGAGATGCACAGTTCTAGATAGCATTAGACTCTTGCAGCCTTTCAGAACAGACAGCCAGCAAATTAACAAGTAATATATAGGGAAATTTGGACGTCAGCAGAACTAGCAAACATAAGAACTTTGCCTTCCAAATATACAGCAGCAACAGTGGTTCTGAACAGAGACACAGCAAATTAACAAGCAATATTAATTATTTAAAGCTATTCACCTGCATTTCTTTGTCATGCCTGCATGTATGACATTTACAGCTTGGATCCCAAGTACACTTCCATTCTAGCATCATTTGCTATTCACCAGCAGAAGCAGACAGCACTCATCTTGTCAGTCTCACCCAATGACATTTGATTAATAAGCAGTGTGGTCATCTGTCATCTGTGCAGTACGTTCACTGCTGCTGCAAAGAGCAAAACCTAATCTATATCACATTTTAGAGAAATCTACCAAGAGAAGCTGGATGTTATCCCTTACTATATGCCTTCTTCCACCACAGACCCAACCAAAGGGGTGCAAGACTGCTAATCAAGATCCAAGGTCTAGTAATATAATTATAAAATAAAAGTATTTACACCATAAGACACATTTTAATACACCAGTACTCCTCAGTCTCATTAATTTTCTAAGTGTTTTGTTTCCAAAATAGCCATTGGGAATACCAGTATTACTCTGTCTATTCCTAACAAATAAAGCCAGTTTAGAAAATTACAAAAATAAAATAACCAATGTTTTAACTTTATAAACAGATGAGAAATGATTATCAATGGAAAGTTTCACCCTAGTTTACATTATCAAAAAAGCACAACTTTGCTTTAAATGAAAGTATTATCACATAAAGCACAAAAGTACTAAATATCTTATATCGCTACTAATACCAATGACACCATTCCAATCAACCAGACTGATCAGGTGCAGTATATACAAAACTTACCCGCATATAACACAAAATTACTTTCACCCAAAGCGCAATACAGACAACAAAAAGTTTCCAGTTCAACAAGATAAAGACAAAACCAACTGATCATTTCTGTAAAAAGGAAGATTTAGTGTGTGTGCTATGGTGAAAAACAACCTGTTTCAGGTACACAGCAAGCACAAATCAAAACTTTATGCGGCTAATATAACCAGAGAAGTTCTTACAGTATTAAACTTTGCAAGATTCCTCTAAAAGAAGTGTGTAGACAAGTTGTTCACTCAATTTTTAAAATTAAACATGAGCACAAACTCCAGGTTAATACCAGAAAAAGAAAGTTACCTGGCAATCAAACAGAGTACCTCAAACGTTACCTTACAAATGATGGCCATATTTATTGAATTTTAAAATTTACTCCTGGACTTACATGCTCACTTTCTTGTTTGAGAAATTAAGGACAACATTTACTTAATACAATTACACACTCACTATCAGAACTTGGCTAGTATTCCGTCTCTGACTCATCCCTTAGCCGAATTCCAACAGGCTGGTAGGCTGATCACAAAACTGATGTTATCGCATGCCTCTGCATGTGATGCCATCAGCAAAAAAAAAAAAAAGAGGGCCAAAAAACATTTAAAAAAAAGCCGGGAAATTCGTGAATTAAGGGGGCCACTCAGAAATTCATGGCACCCCATTATTTGGACCTCAAAAATGGTAAAATACAGAGGAATTCAGTATAGTTGAGAGGTATGTTGCCCTTACAAACTTAAAAAACTTGATAGAATAACAGGATTTGCAGTAGCATGAATTTTCTGAAGGGTATGAAGTCTGAAATTTAAATGTTTGCCATTATTTTCTGATGTCAACCAGTGCCGGCTGGTGATTTCAGATCAACGGGGGACTGCAGGAGACAGCTGAATGGGGTGGAACCAATTAGTAAGGGACAGAGCTATGTTACAATGGGATCAACCCTGAACATGCTTACCAATTTACATAAAAAAGTGCTCAGTCACTATTGCACATACTGAATAGTCTACCAACCAATACTAGACTAAAGTGCATGTCAGAGTTAATGAGGTGTTTATGTTCTGCTATAACACCTTTAAAAGGTGAAAAAATAGTTGATCTTGACTGTATGAAATTATTATGACTACACATGATGTAGTAAACCAACACTATACTGTACTGTATGAAGTAATCTGCATTACACCAAATTTATAGTGCCAAACATTCCATCCACAAACAGTCATCATATCAATTGCCGACCTAAAGTATCTGCTTAGGCCCTGCCAGGATTAAAACAAAAATAGAAATGATTGCATTAATTTACTCTGTTGCACAGAAACAGTAATCACATAGCTTGTATGATAACTGACTTTACCCAAATACTCACTGATCTTGCAAAGCCACAAATATAGCAGTAAATGCAAGGCCAGTCAACTCATTTAATTCATGAACACCCCCCCCCCATTACCTAAGTAAAGTAGTTGCTTTTTTACCCTGCCAAGATTAAAGTAGAAATAATAGTAATAGTCTGGTTGAATACTTGCATTACTTTCATTTTGTTGACAGAAACATTAGTCACAGCTTAAGTGTGCCAGCCAAGTACACATTTAATTTTATTTATTTTACTTTTGTTTACCCGGAGTTTCTACAAACAGCTTTAGTCAAAAAAAATAAATAAATTTCCAGCATATGTCCAGGGGGAAAAGTTCCAACATATTACAAACATTTTTAAACAAACATTCAGTATGTACATGAACAGATATGAAATAACATACATTAAGAATTACTCATACATTTGAATTAGTTTACATTCATCTGAAGACCAACAACTGGTGTCAGAACCATGTCCTTAAGCTCAATGCCAAAAAATGTGTCGCCATCCCCTTTGGGAAAAACCCAGTTCCCATTAATTACTACATCGATGGTAGTCCACTGAACACGAAAGGCGTTATAAGAGATCTGGGTACGCAGGTTGACAGCAACCTCTCTTTTGATCACCACATTGCCACTGTGGTCAGAAAGTCCTTCTATGTGGCACATCTCATTACTAAGGGTTTTGCATCCAGGAAGAAAGAGGTCACTGTCTCCCTCTACTCTTCCCTCATTAGGCCAATCATTGAGTACAATGCCCCATTTGGCATGTACCTCATTAAACTCCTGCAACAACGAGAGATGCCACTAAAGTACCTCACAAGGAGGATCCTAGGCCTTAAACAATTGTCCTACATGGACAGACTAAAAAAAACCTCCAACTATTCTCTGTCTCATATCGCTTACTTGGAGGCGATCTCTGCTTGACTTACAAAGACATGTCTGACCCAGCTCTGTTAGAAATGCTACATCTAAAGAAATCCCAATCCCTCCACACCACATGCTCCAGAGACCTCAACCTCATTACCACAATCAACAGAACATGCTGGAGGGACAGGTTCATAACCCAGAGACTGCCCATGCTATGGAATAGAATTCCCATGCATGTCAAGCAGAGCACCTCACTGGTCCTCTTCAAGAGAAATCGTGATGAATGGATGGGAAATAGAAAATTCAGCCCAGGGATCACTCCAGTGGCTTAACTCGACAGAGGCACTGGGAACTAAGGTCAGGTGGCATGATGCCAGGGTAATCCTATGGGCTAAGCTTGTAAAGGCCCCAGGGCTATTAGCCTAGTACACACCTATGAACCTAAGTACAGACAAAAAAGTATTATAGTTTTGCAAAGCTTTAATTACAATAACAGTAAGCAGCAAGGCCAGTTGTTTTATTCGCACATAGCCCCAATCCCCATTGCCTACCTCACCCATCATATCTGATTTGATCTTGCAAGGTTAAAAAATAAAAACAAAAGTAAAACAAACACACAAAAAAGACAACACTGTCATTAATGAAAGTATTCTTTTTTCCACATATATATAATACTCAGAGTTCAGAGCTTGTGGTCGATCTTACTTTACTCAAATGCACATTACTCTTGCAAAGCAAGCCAGAACTGCAGTCATTCCTTTCTCAGGTAGGCATTGCCTCCATCCCAATTGCCTACACAGAGAATCTGCCTTCAGCCTACTAGGTTTAAAATAATGAAAATGGAAGACCATGGTTACATTACTGTATTTCTTTCTCATCCCATAGCCAAGAACTTACAGGTAATATTACTTCAGTTCACCCATACACACTTTATTCATGTAACAGTAGAGTTTGTTTCAACAACAAAACATTGACAAACCATCTTAATGTATCTTGACTAACCCTGCAAAAAGATATTAAGTAAAAGAAACACAATGTCATCCACAAATGGCCCTGCAAGAACTCACTGCATACCTAGTATCTGTTTGACTCCTGCCAGAATATTATATAAAAAATACAGAAAGTCATCAACAGCCCCCAAAACACACAGACCATTTACTAGTATCTGGTTGACCCTGACAGGATATTATATTCAAAACGAAAATCATCAACAGTCCGCAAAACACACAGACCACTATTATCTCATTGACCCTGCCAGTGTATTATATTAAAAACATAAAATCATCAACAGTCCCCAAAACATATTGCCTCCCTAATATCTGGTTAACCCTGCCAGGTTATTACATTTAAAAAAAAGAAAGTCAACAACAGCCCCCAGGACACACAGACCACTAGTATCTGGTTAACCCTGCCAGGAAAAAATTAAATACAAAAAGTATTTGGGTTGACCCTGCAAAGAAAAAAGAATGCAGAAAGCATGTGGTTGGCCCTGCCATGAAAAAAAAATGAGAACTTAATCAATGCACTTTTTATTGGGGGGGTAATTTAAAAATGCCCTTCTTTCCCTCCTAGGTTTCTCCCATTCCCCTTCAAGTTTGATTCTGAAGTTCAGAATCTAAAAATATTCTGATCTGGATCCTGATGGTGGATTTAGATATCCACTCTTTGTGCGTCTTGGTCCCTCTCTCTCGCTCTCTCTCTCTCACTCGCAACTTAACTACAGTACAGTTAAAGCACGGGAAGAGTACATGAGACTAACAGGACTAATCAGTAGCCACGTCACGTGCACAGATTAACTGACAGGCTGTGGACCGCAACAGTCTCATCAGCTTCCAATTTCCTGCGGTTAAAACTGCAATGACTTCTGGGCATGTTTTCATATTTGCTGATGCCTGCAGACTTCCCAGTCAGGACTGTTTCTCAAAAGGATAGTTTCATTTGTTACAATCAGAATACTGCTCCGAGTTCCACATCACATCTTCGGCTTTTCGCACTTGTTAGCAGTTCAAACAGCTACTGGTATATACAATTAAAAGATTAATTAATCTCTTTTGTTTTTCTTCTATGGAAAGTTGGGTGGTTGCAGCCCAGCAGTCTAGTACCACTACCTACCTCGGACTTCAACCCTCAATGATTTGCCAATTATTTGCCAAAAAAACGTAATTTTATGAGAAACAGACCAAAACATGAGGCACAAATGTGGGCATTCTGTGAAAATCTGTACAGTTGAGAAGTATGTTGCATATTCCCATCATAAAATGAATTTTACATTCTCCTGTTGAGAAGTAATAAATCCCACCTAGCAAAATCCCTCTATCAGCTCTTCAGTCTACACCTCTCTACTGACTATCCTCAAGATGTAATAACAGCTGCTGTAGTCCCCTGGTATAAAGGTGGTCTCTTTACTGGTCAAGGGAATTACAGACTGCATTAGACTGACTAGTGTTATTTGTAAGGCTATGAAACGTATTATAGCTGTACTAAAGTTAATGATATAGCTGACCTTATCTTATTGGACATGTATAACTTTGGCTTTATTATCATGCCTGCCCAACTTAGTTGAATGCCTTGATTGGGTTACCAGTGGCATGAATAAAAGGCATATAGTCTGCACTGTTTACCTAGACCTTGCAAAAGCCTTTAATACCACCTCCCATGCTAGGATAGTTGACAAACTCTCCCAACTCAACCAGTCATTCAGATTTACTTTTCATCTTGCCAAAACCAAGAAAAAGGTTAACTCCCTGCTATTCGTACTTTGTTACCCTAAAGTACAGAAGTGCTGGATTAAAACTGGTTTATACTAAGTGAAGAATTTGGCATTATATCATATCTATTTCAGTGAAAACAGTCCATGGATACAACACCTCAGTAAACAACAAAAAACACTTTGAAAAAAATCAAAAAGCTGAAAAATATTAGTTTGTGAGGATGACACATCTCCCTACCTCCTTCCAGGGGGAGAACCCCTACAACACGTGTAATTCTGTCACATCCAAAGGCTGTTCTTTCTGCGGAGAAGGGCTAGTTCCCTGATACAACATGTTCAGGGGAATGTCACTGCTTTGTGTGCAATGAATTGTGCATCTATTGACTGTGACTAGATAACTGTAACTATAGCTGTGAGCATATCAATGCCTTCGTTGAAGCACTGCAAGGTATACAGTCTAATTGCTGCTGTTTCCCAAAGCATATTGTCAAAGGAAAAAACTTCAAAGACCAATTCACGTAAGGTTCAGGTATGGCACCCTTTATTACTTACAGCAAGGAGACAAAACATGCAGATACAGGATTTTGCCTAAATTACTAGTAGGCAGTATGCTTCTTTTATACAGTTCTATGAAATGTTACTTTTCTATGGTTGATGTAATTAGACACAGGGCAGGATTCACGAAGGCTTGCATGGAGTGTAAGAGACGTGTAACACTCCATGCAAGCCTCGCGATCCAGGAACAGCCCTAAACTCCGTGTAAGAGACCAGCTAAAACGTCTCTTACACCGACTGGGCATGGACATGCTAAATACCTCACTTGCAGCCAAAAGGTATGCAAATGAGGTATACTAGCGATCCACGAAGCAGAAACCAGCCCGTGTAAGAGACGTTTTAGCTGTAGAAATGTACTCAGTTGACAACTGAGTACGTTTCTGCAAAATTCACAACGGAGCCATGTCAGCTCCAAATAAAGGGTGCATATATGCCAGGCAGCATGCCAATGGCCAAATATGTGGCCATTGGCAAGGTAACCCAATGCAAAAATAATAAAAATATAATTTTTTTGGGGGGGGATCGCCGATGTTTAAACCCAGTGCAGCCCCGCGCAAACAGGCTGCGCTGTATAAAACATAAAAATGAAGGTTATAAATCCACAAATGTGGGTTTTATGCAATACATGGAATGACAATGCAGGGACCAGCAGACCAAAAACAACATGGCCACTGTGTAGTGGTTGCTAAGGGGGGAAGCTGAGTGTAAGACATGTAACTAAGCATTAGTAGGCAATTTCATGTAAATGAGGCTTAGGATACTGAATCTCACAGTCACATAGCAAATGAGCACAGGCTGAGTAGTGTAAGAGATACATAAGGGGGAGGAATAGAGTAGGAGATAGGTGACATCACAGGGGGGAATGGTAGAAAGAAATGCAGTTAATTGGAGGTCAGTGTAACATGACAGATGACAGACACAGATCAGGGAAAGAGGAGTGCCACAAGATAAGTCTGGGAAAGTCAAGAAATGGAAGGTGTACACTGTTACTTACACTAAAGTTTCTTGCTGGGCGTGCATGCGCACGTGTGCACGCCATGAAGCGCGAGTAGGGCAGTGTGCACACGTGTAAGGCAGACTGAGCATGTGGAGTGTGTTGGTAGATGTTTAACACTGTTTGCGCTGGTGTGCACGCGTTTTAACCTGAATAAGATGATTGTAAACCATGTAAGCATGTGTGCGCGCGTGTAAGCCACTGTGAGCACATTTCTGCTGGTATGCACGCTGCTCCCCCTGAGGAAACAGAAAGGAAAAAGGAAGCAACAGAATTAGTAGGAAGCTAGCAGGCAATACTGCTGGAGCTAGCAGGTGAAAACAATTAGAAGCAGGCAATTACACAGGCAGAATAGTAGCCCAGCCCAGCACTTAAAACTCTGCAAACAGCAGTGCAGGATATTTCTCTCAAGAGACACTGCAAGACAGGAGTAAGCTAATAGAAGTGAAAACTGAAAAAGCTTCACTCAGAGCAGAAATGTTAGGGGCTGCCATAGCTGTCATAATGAGACATAGGCAACTTGCTGAGGGTGGTGACAATGCAGATGGTGCCAGACAACCCACAGTGAGGAGACAGAGAAGAGTGTACAGGCCCAGGGTCACCTACCACGGGTTACATGAGCTGGAGATAGTAGAGCGCTATAGAGTGGACAGAGAGCTCCTGCAGCAAATAGTTGAGCTGTGCAGGCCACGCCTCACACACAGAACCAACAGAGGGGAACCCATCCCAGTGGAAACCAAGGTATGTGTTGGCCTAAGAATACTAGCAACAGGTACCTTCCAGAGAACAACTGGTGATATGATGGGGATATCACAGGCATCAGCCTCCAGGGTACTGCACCAGTTCCTGGATGCCATGTCAGCATATGTCGGTGATCATGTATATTTCCCCAATGCCCGCAAGGTATTGGCCAGCAATATGCATCTCTTCCAGCAAATAGCGGAATACCCTGAGGTAGTGGGTGCAATAGACTGCACGCACATATGCATCAAAGCACCAGCCGGTGAGCGGGGTAGGGCCTACATTAACTGCAAGGGCTTCCCCTCCATCAACTGCCAGGTTGTGTGTAATGCCCAGGGCATAATAATGAATGTGTGTGCTGGCTGCCCTGGGAGTTACCATGATTCCCACATCAGGCATTTGACGCAGCTATACCAGACATTTGCCAGTGGGGACATCCCACACGGACACCTAGTGGGGGATGCAGGTTATGCACTGGAGCCGTGGCTGATGACACCCATCAGAAACGCACACACACCTGAACAGGAACGCCATAATGAGGCACATGCACAAACACGTAATGTAATAGAGCATGTGTTTGGGCTGCTCAAGTCACGGTTCCGGTGTCTGGACACATCTGATGGAGCATTGCAGTACACGCCAACTACATGTACCCAAATTGTCATGGTATGTGCTGTGCTACATAATATGATCTTGCGAAAACAGCTGCAGCAGGACCAGCATAGGGCTGGGCTAAACAGCCCCCCACCTTTGCCAAGGCCATCACAGGCAGAGCGTGACTCGGAGGAGGAACAACCTGAGCCTGCCCCAGTAGGCAGAAGGAGGCGTGCCCAGTATGCCCTGGCCTTGGCAAAGAGGCAATGCATAGCACATACACTGGCTCAGTAGGAACCCTGGGAATGATACCCCCTCTGACTCACTCAAATAATAACAGGGATGCCTAAAATGACATGACTTGCTCACAAACATGTACAGGGAGTGTAATATGCGCATCCAACATAGGCAGCCCTGCAGCACCACCTGAGGCACGAATGCCATGTGTTAAGTAATGTAACACCATGTACTATATGCACACCTGAGGACCCTGACTAACATCCACCCTCACCAAGCATGAAGCCACAAAATGACGATGGGATGATAAATAGCAATAACTGGCTGAAGTAATGCAGGTAGTCAAAGGGGAGCCAATGTGTTCCAGCCTGGGAAGACATGCGGAGCATGACATGATGCACCACCTGCTAGGGGTGGTGTGCACCTATCAGTCCAGGCCCCATGGATACTGGCAAAGGCTGGCAGTACCTACAGCATGCCCTGAATAGGTAAGTCTCAAAACACAAACCCACATTCATAGGTACCACAAGGGATAGGAACCTAGATGTAATGCTACCCAATGCCAGAAGTCTAAACAGCAAGATGTGTGCAGTGTAAACGCACACAGTATGAAGAATGTAGATATCAGTCCTGTAATAGAAAACTGGGTCAAGGCTCACATCAGCACCCTAACACTACCAGGTCACACCTCATACTGTGCTGTACAGCTGCAAAACATGGAACAAGCTACAAAAGGAGGGTGACTAGCAATAAATGTCAAGGATAACCACACCCCCATGTTGGTACCACAACAAGAAGCAGCATTGAATAGCCATGGTCAAATACCAATGGCTAAAACTGCCTCCCAGTATATAGCCTGCTGCAGACTACTGTCCTAATACCAGGAACTGCACCTGGCCTATGTTGGAATACATGAATATATCAAGCCCCCCAAACCACATTATAATGCTTGACTGAAAATACCCAGACATACACAGGAAGCATTATACTAGCATCAACACAGTCAGAGAAAAGTTCCCAGAATCCATAAACCAAAATGCCCAGGAACAACGTACCACTCCCACAAGAGGGGTAAGCATACTGGATGTGATAATCAGCAAAATGTGTACTGGATGGCAAGATGAGAAGTGTATCCCTCACTGGTAAGACCAGAACATAGAGTAATCACACTGGATATACACAGCCCGACCCCAGTCCCTGGCCAGAATACTACAGTGAAAAACATGTGTAAAGCATAGGTTGCACCCCTCCAAACCAATGTGGAATCCACAAAAGGCCCTGTGCAAGTGCAGAATATGGGACACACCGCAGAACATGTTATACAGGCATTCCATGAACACAGTCAGGAATGCTTGGAGTATGCAATCACAAATAACAACAAGACACAATGCCATACACGCAGGCATCTGGCATGCTGGACTCCAGCCATTACCAAACCATGCAAGAGAATGAGGAAGCTACCACATGATAGAGCAAACATAAAAAGGAAGTAATCACTGATCAGTAGTATGGCAATAACATATGTCCACACATACAATCCACTAAGGCCAGCCACAACAAGTAGAATCTGTGAATCCAGAGGCAATGTGACACCTGTCCCAAGTACACAGACAACCACAACTTCCCCCAATAAATACAAATATATGTGATAGATGCAACCATGTATCCAAACCGGAGGCTGAGCTCCCCCAACTCAGTACTGTCAAAACTAGTCAGGAGGAGAAGGTAACCACATACACCACAAACACAGTCCCACATAGACCTACCACAACTGTAAACCAAACACATAAACACAGAAAAACATTCCCGGAGGCCCTAATTACAAACACACCACACCAACAGAAGCCTCCAAAGCAGATCCCAAGCAACCACAACCTCCAAACATAGCACATGCAACACATAGTACACAAAGCTGGTGTGCCAAACAGTCACAGGCCAGCAGAAACAGCATGCCTGATACAGTTGTAATAGGTGTCTGTATAGGCTGACACACTGCTGTCCCACTCACCAGATTGAACAAGGGAAAGGGTACAGTAAGCTGCCTGTAGCCTGCCACAATATGCCACATAACACAAGTACGCAGGTCACCCCAAAGCAAGCAGAAATATGATGCACTCAATGTCCATGCTGGTGTGAATGACCTGAGATGTACCTCCCTGGACTACATGAAAAGAGACATGGATGAGCTCTCTGAGTATGTACCCCAGGCTGGTATGTCACTGGCCGTGTGCAGCATCCAACCCTCACCAAGAATGATGCCACAGTACAAACACAGAATGATCATCTTTAACAGGTGGCACAGTTATAGCTGTCAGTCCAAGAGGGTCTAATGTCTGTCTGCTTGAGATGTCATGCATGACAAGCCATGCTGCTGTTCCAGGAAAGGCTTGCACCTGTTACCCCTGTGCGTCTGGATACTGGATAAGGCCTTTGCCACCTCCATAGAGCCGTATGTAGGCAAGGCCAAAAAGACTACCCACCACCCTAGAAAACATAAGTGGTAAGAAACATAAAGGTAATGCTGACCAATGCCAGATGTGTAAACTGCAATATGCATTGCCCCTGAGGCACTTCCCAGTATGGAGAACAACAATGTCTGTGCAGTGACAGAAGCCTGCTGCAAGCCTAGTGATAGCACACAAGCACTGCCAGGTTATACCACATATCATGCGTTATGGCCCCAACACCTAGACCAAAACATCAAAGGAGGGGGAGTATCCATATGCAGCACAGACACCCATACGGCCAGGTAACTGACAATGCACAAAGCAGCGGAGACCACCCATGTGCACCTAAGTGTAGTCAAAACTGCTGTACAGTCTGTAGCATGCGACAGACCACACTCTCACACACAAAAACTCCACCCAGACATCCTGAAGACACTGGACAGTATGAATGTCCCACCAAATACCAGACAAGGTACTCACAAATTACCACATAGGTGGTAAACCATTATGTATGCAAGGAGTAATCAGGGACCTAGGGACACAAGTCGACAGTAATCTGTCATGTGACACACACAATGCCAATGTGGCTAGGAAGATTGTCGATATTGGACACCATATCATGAAAGGATTCACATCTACATTAACAGAGGTCACTGTGCCTCTGTACTGTTCCCTTATCACACCCATAATCTAGTACAATGACTCATATGGGATGTACTGTACGTGACACCTGCAGCGGTTCGGAAGACCTCAAAGGTACCCC
Source organism: Protopterus annectens (assembly GCF_019279795.1). Lineage (NCBI taxonomy): Eukaryota > Metazoa > Chordata > Ceratodontiformes > Protopteridae > Protopterus > Protopterus annectens. Next base: position 516,176,737 of record NC_056732.1, read on the forward strand.
ACCAAGAGGATAAAGGGTGTCAAATATATGTCATATGCTGCCTGGCTGTAGACACCCCAGCTGAATGCAGTCACAGACTGCCTACACAGAGGCATTGTATGTCTGTTGTACAAGGCCATGTCCAACACAGGAGTAATGGACATGCTCCACCACAGGAAATCAAAGCCATTGGATCTGTGACAGTGGCAGATGTCAGCCTCAACACATAATGAAATAGGATGTGCTGGAGGGACAGATACATAACCCAGAGGCTCCCCACACCCAGAAACAGGATCCCAATCCATGTTAGGCAGAGCCCCTCACTGACACCCCTCAACAGAAATATTGCCAAGTGGATGGATGATCGTACATGTATACTGGGGGTCTTCACTGTGTCATGACCAGACAGAGGCACAGTAAAGAAAATCATAAATGGCCATAATAGTCACATAGCAGGGGGCGGCGAAAGACACACACACTCTGACTTGGCTTTACTAATGCCCTAGGGTGGATAGCCTAGTATGAACCCATGAACCTATGAAAATACAAATTGTACAGGACACTAAGGAGAATCACAAGGCTTACTTAACTGATGGTAGGAACCATGTTGGGAATCCACAGATATTACAAACGACATACCAAACACACACACATATTGCCAACATACGACCTGACAGGTGCAGTGCAACCCCCCCTCCCCAGAATGCAAAATATCTATCCCAGCAGACTGCTGGTCCCCTGACATTGCAGATGCTGAGGTAACAGCCATCATCTGCAAAGCAAAACACACAGCAGCAAAGGTATGTGATGGTGTCCTGGGCTGAGGCCAACATGGACTCCAAGAATAATGGAATGCCAAATCACACTACTGCCCAATGTCAGCCTTACCACAGGATATGTACCCAAAGAGCAGTGTACAACAACAGTGGTCCTTCGCAACAAAGGTGTTGCCTGAATGGATACTGCAAACTACCACCCCAGGATCCTGACAAGCTTGGTCTGCACAGGTATGGAAAGGATCAGTATGTACCGCAGACATAAAGCTATTGTGGACCTACTGATACTGGACCCTACACAGTGTGGCTGTCATAACTGCAGATCCTGCCCCTAAACATGTTTGACCCATTTGAAGCAGTCATTAAGGTCATTGATGAGGGCAATGTGGTCCACACAGCGTAGCTGGACCGTGCATATGCTTCTAGACAATACCCTACGAGTTCAGTATGGATATGTTCACCAGCTTAAATATATACCCCTATGTCAGTAGAGGGGTTGCAAACCAGACCGAGGACAAAACTGACATGGTCAGACATGCTGCATCCATGTCAGACTACAAAGCAGATATGAGTGGCATCCCACAAGGCTTGGTCCTGGGCCCCCCCCCATTCTGTATATATGTCCCATAGGTATAGGCCAACATGGAAGGACTGTGACTGAACATGTATGCAGAGGAGTACAAACAGCCCACCATATCTGACCCCCAGCTGACACAAGCAACCCACAAAAGGGCCACCTACAAACAGACAACTGGAGCCATAGCCATGTCAGCAAGCTAATTGCAGAACTGTGGATAGACAACCACCGTGGATATACAGTAAGTGCCCACAAATTACCACACAGGTGCTAACCCATTACGTACCTAACATGTAATGAGAGACCTGGGGACACAAGTTGATAGATATCCTGCACTGGACAAACATGTGGCTGTAGTGTTTGCAGAAACATACTATATACCCACCCAATCATGAAGGTTGTCAGATGTATATAAGGGGAGGTCACTGTGGCTCTGCAGTCATCCTTCATCAGCGTCACAATTGACTACAATAGCCCCTGTGGGATATACCTCAGCAGACACCTCCATCAACTGTAAAGTCCACAACAGTACCCCACCAGGAGTAGCAAAGAGCATGAACAGATGCCATGTGTTGCCTGAGTAAACAAACTGCAGCCCCACACACTGCCATACTGCCCAGCTACAGGCAAGCTGTGCCTGATGTATGAAGCCATGTCCAACCTGGAATCAATGAACATGCTGCACCTTGTACAATCTGAATGGCAGTGAGCTATGCACATGAGAGACATGAACCCCAGCACTGACATACATAGGACAAGCTGTACAGAATGATCCATAACACAGAAGGCACCCCCACTGTTGAGTAGACTCCCGGTACAGGTTAGCCAGAGAGTCACCTATCGACACCCCTCAAGAGGAATCCCGATGAGTGGATGGGAGATGGTAGGTTAACCCTGGGTATCACTGTTATGTCAGAGGTAGACGGAGGCACAGTACACCAACCATGACATATGTCATGGCAAATTCCAGTTACAATGTGTGTCGAAGGACAAACACACCCTGTGACTAGCATCAGAAATGGCCTAGGGAACATCGCTAGTGTTTGCCAATGTCCACCTATGTTGTGGAATACACTACCAATGTTGGACGAACCTGGTGTAGGTAGTCCATATCTGAACATAATGCAACATGGTCATATGTGCACAACTGGCCCCTACACAGTCTGTTGTGCACACTATGAAGATGTCAAGCAGTGATAGGACTAAAGCCCAGGATACTGTCCACCACAGTGAAAGTACTGAACCAGTACACTATACGGTACGACAGTGTTAGGTCATTATGAAAGTATGTTGACAACTGTCTGCAAAGTATCCCATGCAATCCCTGCAGGCACAGTATAATCCCTGTTGTGGCAGACACAAAGCAGTTGGCCAGTTAGTACACAACATGACACCCAACACACAACCATAAACGTGAGATATTGTTGAAGTTCACACACACCCAAATATGTGGTGGACTTCAGAGTGCAACATATGGAAAGCTCACACTGGGCATGCTCGCACTCTCTGATAAATGAGGCATATGTCAGACAACATGCCATGGAAAGGCTGAACTGGGCATGCTCATACACTTAGGCCATATCTCCGTTTAGCAGTTGGCCACACATATCTGGTATTTGTACGTGTCATTCCAGGAACCAACCACAACACAGCAATCTTCCCAGTGCACACAGTAAATGACTACAGAGACATAAGTGATATAGTGGATCGCCGTCATATGCAAACATCTTCCACAGATACACAAGTTGGTCATAGGAACAGGGAATGCTATGGCAATAAAGACCTGCAAACAGTAGAACAGCACAACAAATATTGTGCATCTGAAAATTGAACATATGGGTGTAGAGGTCAATACTAGGCTTGTTGCCCTAGGGAATGACAGCTCAGCCAGAGTGTGCTTGGCATCTGCATCCCCAGTACAGTAGACTACTGTGCCACTGTAAAGTAGGTCACATAAGGCAACATGTGAGGCTAGTGAGCTGTGCCTCTGTCAAGCAGGGGCACAGTGGAGATCCCGGGGTTTGAATGTGCTAAGCCACAGCCATGTTGTTGGTGTGTGCTGGAAGAGGGTTGCAGAGGATCCCTAACAGTAAGTGGCCATCAATAACAGACTGAGGGGAGCCCTATCTGCATTCTCTGGACAATTCCACTGTCAACACTGTGTTGTGATGATTATGTGGGAATGAAGTGTCATGCCGGAACTGTTCACAGATGTCCCCCTCTGTGGGCTACAGCTCTGCAATGTATTAGCTCACTCTGTCTGTTGGACGGCTCATATATGGCTGGAGTACACCTGACAGGTGTCTTGTTGTGGAGCAGTCATGGGTATATGTGGGATAGCATGATCAATGCAAACCGTACACATGCTCATAGAATGCAATTGTCAAGGATTATGCTGAGTGGCCAGTATAGTCCCCCAGCATGGGTCCTTTGAAGTCGGCCACCCCAGTCTTCACAAGTGTAGAGTCTGGTTGTGCTAAATACAGTTTGTGTGCAGTGACAACCTTGCCTGGGGGTGGGGATGGGATATGGATGTCCAGGGAAAGGTGGGTATGGTCAGATATCAACAATGGTGGTCTACCTCTAGTGTGGAACAGTGAGTACCCATGTTGCAGATGGACAGGCACAATATGTATTCCCCCATATGGCTGTGGTGTGTGGCTCTGCCATAGCACATGGACCCACAAATTGTAGTGGCTGTAGGGTAAAGTGGTAGAGGCCTGAGTAGTTCTCACACACAATATGCCTGTACCTGATGTTAACAACTGGAATGGTGTATGTGAACACCTGCATATCCCGGCACTGTTCCCAGGGAAGCTAAGTGTGTGTCCTGGATGTGGGTGTGGTGTTCTGGACTGGTTGTGTTGTGTGTTACAGGTCCTGTGGTCACAAAGCATGGTATAGAACATAACCTGCCAGTGCGATGTGCATATCTGACCCTGATGTAGGTGGCTGCAAATGCATATATATGCTATCCCCCACCTGACAGGTAGTACTAGATGTACATAACTCTGTAGAAATAAAGATGTCAGCACCCTATAAATACTGCAGGTGCAGACCAGTTGCCCATTAATTTGGTTAGCGCGCTCTGCTAATGCATCTCCCTCAAGTGTCATAACATAGGTAGGTAGGAGTTCGAACCATGCAATTGCTCAGTGTGTGTGTGTGTGTGTGTGTGTGTGTGTGTGTGTGGGTGAGCGGGGTTGATGTGTGTGCAAGTCTGTGGGAGGGAGATGTCCCTTTTGGCAACTGTGAAAGCACTCTACAGGATGCACATTCCCCTGTCTCAGCATGGATGATGTCAGCACCCTATAAGTACAGCAGGAGAAGAGAAACCTCCCAGTAGTTTGAATAGTGCGCTCTGCTAATACATCTGTTATGAGTGTCATAACATAGTTAGGTAGGGGTTTGAATCCTGCAACTGCCCAGTGTGTGTGTGTGTGTGTGGAGAGGGGTTAGTGTGTGTGCTAGTCTGTGTGAGGGAGATGTCCCTTTTGGCAACTGTGAAAGCACTCTACAGGATGCACATTCCCCTGTCTCAGCATGGATGATGTCAGCACCCTATAAGTACAGCAGGAGAAAAGAAACCTCCCAGTAGTTTGAATAGTGCGCTCTGCTAATACATCTGTTATGAGTGTCATAACATAGTTAGGTAGGGGTTTGAATCCTGCAACTGCCCAGTGTGTGTGGAGAGGGGTTAGTGTGTGCGCAAGTCTGTGTGAGGGAGATGTCCCTTTTGGCAACTGTGAAAGCACTCTACAGGATGCACATTCTCCTGTCTCAGCATGGATGATGTCAGCACCCTATAAGTACAGCAGGAGAAAGGAAACCTCTCAGTAATTCGAGTAGCGCGCTCTGCTAATGCATCTGTCACGAGTGTCATGATGTAGTTAGGTAGGGGTTTTGAATCCTACAACTGCCCAGTGTCTGTGGAAGGGAATTAGTGTGTGTGCATGTCTGTGTGAAGGAAATGTCCCTTTTGGCAACTGTGAAAGCACTCTACAGGATGCACATTCACCCTATCTCAGCATGGATGACGTCAGCACCCTATAAGTACAGCAGGAGAAGAGAAACCTCCCAGTAATTCGAATAGCGCGCTCCGCTAATGCGTCTGTCATGAGTGTCATAACATAGTGAGGTAGGGGTTTAAATCCTACAACTGCCCAGGGTGTGTGGAGAGGGGTTAGTGTGTGTGCAAGTCTGTGTGAGGGAGATGTCCCTTTTGGTAACTGTGAAAGCACTCTACAGGATACACATTCCCCTATCTCAGCACGGATGATGTCAGCACCCTATAAGTACAGCAGGAGAAAGAAAACCTTCCAGTAATTTGAATAGTGCGCTCTGCTAATGCATCTGTCACGAGTGTCATAACATAGCTAGGTAGGGGTTTGAATCCTGCAACTGCTCAGTGTGTGGTGGGGGGTTAGTGTGTGTACAAGTCTGTATGAGGGAGATGTCCCTTTTGGCAACTGTGAAAGCACTCTACAGGATACACATTCCTCTATCTCAGCACGGATGATGTCAGCACCCTGTAAGTACAGCAGGAGAAAGGACACCTCCAAGTAATTCAAATAGCACGCTCTGCTAATGCATCTGTCATGAGTGTCATAGCATAGTTAGGTAGGGGTTTGAAACCTGCAAATGACAAGTGTGTGTGTGTGTTTGGATGTGGGGAGTTTGTGTGTGTGTGCAATTCTGTATGCAAAACATGTGCTTTTTTGCAATCAGGAGATCACACTACATGATGCACATTACCCTTTCCAAACAGGGATGATGTCAGCACCCTATACATACAGCTGGAGAAGAGACACCTCTCAGTAATCCGAATAGCGCAGTCTGCTACAGCATCACTCTCAAGTGTCGTAACATAGTTAGGTAGGGGGTTAAAACCTGCAAATGGCAAGTGTGTGTGTGTGCTTGGTTGAGGGGAGTTTGTGTGTGTGCAATTCTGTATAAAAAACATGTTAGTTTTTGCAATCAGGAGATCACACTACCTGATGCACATTACCCTTTCAAAACACTGATGATGTCAGCACCCTATAAGTACAGCCAGAGAAGAAGAACATCCTAGTAATCCGAATAGTGCGCTTCGATAATGCGTCTCTCTCACGTGTCATGACTTAGGTAGGGGTATAAATCCTGCAAATGGCAAGTGTGTGTGTGTGTGGGCGTAGTAGGGTGTGTGTAAATGCAAGTGTAAGAGAACAGATCCTTTTGGCAAATACGACAATACACCAGATGCAGCATATTCCCCCAGTAAACACAGGGGATGTCACCACACTATCAGCACAGCCAAACAGGGCTAGTTGGCCAGTAATGCCAATAGTGCGCTCTGCTACTGGGTCTATTACCATTGTCAGAGTACATATAGGTATGTTTTGGTAACCCACAACTGCCACGTGTGGTTGTATCACACAATATGACCTTGTGTGGGTCTTAGTGCATAACAATGCATGCCATTGCCTAAACCAGCAATGGCAATGCACACATGATGTATGTGTGACACATACACATAAATACCTGTGACCTGCAGTAGTTACCGTATCTGACACATGCCTCGAGTGGATAAATGGTATTTGCAATGCATAACAATATGACTGTGTCTTACTGTGCAGGGGCCGCACGCGGTATGTGTCTATACAGTGTGGGTGTATATGGTAAAATGCCTACAGCAGGGGATACACATCTGGTCTGGGCCATATAGTCTACATGTAGTCGATGTACAGGTGCTGAATGTTCCCACCTGTTGTGGGAGTGGTAACATGTCATTCCACTGCAATTCAGTGACCACATGCTGGGAACCCTTCAACTAGTGTGTTGTAGCTACAGTAATGCCCACGCACAATGTTTGGCTGGATGCAGTCCAGCCATATAAAGACGGTTCTTGAGACTTGCATTTTGCCAGTGTTGTTATGGACGATAGGTGGGTTTCCTGTGTATGGGAGGGTTGTGTGTGCCAGGCTATGAACCAGATGGCCACCCGACACACTGTTAGCTGCACATGAATAGGCCCTGATGCTTTGTGCTGTGCCAACAACCTGGAGGTGTGTGTTCTTTTTTGGTTTTTCCCTTTGGGGGAAAAACCCAAATTTTTCCCCCTGGTTCCAGGGGGGGGGGGGGGGGGGGGGGGGGGGGGGGGGGGGGGGGGGGGGGGGGGGGGGGGGGGGGGGGGGGGGGGGGGGGGGGGGGGGGGGGGGGGGGGGGGGGGGGGGGGGGGGGGGGGGGGGGGGGGGGGGGGGGGGGGGGGGGGGGGGGGGGGGGGTTTTTTTTTTTTTTTTTTTTTTTTTTTTTTTTTTTTTTTTTTTTTTTTTTTTTTTTTTTTTTTTTTTTTTTTTTTTTTTTTTTTTTTTTTTTTTTTTTTTTTTTTTTTTTTTTTTTTTTTTTTTTTTTTTTTTTTTTTTTTTTTTTTTTTTTTTTTTTTTTTTTTACATTTTTTGGGGGGAGGGCGAAAAGGGGATGGTTATGAAAAAAAAAAAAATTTTTTTAAACCTTTTTTTCCCCAAGGGGATTTGGGGGTTTGGGGGGGAAAAACCTTTTGAGGGGGGCCCCGGTTTTAATTTCCCGGGACTTCTGGTTTAAAAAAAACCCTGGGCCCCAAAAAAAAAAGACAATTTTCCCATGACATTGGAGACTGAGCAGAATGTAGACATAGAACACCCTTCCTACATATAGTGGTAGCATACCTGGTGAGGGTATGATGGCAGCCAAGATCAGGCTCATACTGGCCCATGCCACATGCTGAGAGATCCCTTCTATGTTCCCTATCATGTAGTCCAGGGAGGTATGTCTCAGGTCATCCATAGTGGCATGGTCAATGACTGAGTCATATGTGTCCATGCCTCTGACTGACCTGTATGCATGTGTTTTGTGGTGGACCATAGTGCCTCAGAGGCATATCACTGTGACCTTCACCATGTGCAGCTGAGCGGGACGCCACTGCAGTGGCCAAGAGAGGTACCTGACACATCTGTAGCAGGTGTGTTGTGTAGCCCTACAGGCTGTGAGTGTGTGGCACACGGGATGTGTGTGCCATGTGTGGCATGTGCTCTGTTCCGATGTAACATATGCCTGTGTGCCAGCTGCGGAGGTATGTGATGCTCAGGCAGGATGCTATTCTGAGTCCCCACGTATGCCCCAGTGTGTTCAGCTTGCTGTCAGTGCATGTCTATGTCTGACTGGTATTGTAGTCACTGTAGTATGACATGCCACCTGACAGGGTATGGCATTACTGGGTTCAGAGTGCTCAGTCCCCAGATTGGCTATGTGGTGGCATCCCACACATGTGTTGTACGTTCCTGGCCAAGGGTGATGGTTGACTGCATACATGTGGCAGCTGTGACATTGCCACATGACTCACATAAACCACAACTAGAACATAGAGGTGATTTACAGGTTACCTTTGCACATGTTACCCTAGTAGTGTGATTGCCATGGTGAGTACCAACACATAGGGCTAATGGGGAACAACATACTGAAGGTGTGTATGTGTGGGTGTACTGCTACTGTTTTATAGCACTGGCATATATGACTGCACATGTGGGTAAATGCCAGGTAAGACATGTGCAATGTGTCACAGGCAACGTACATGCGAACAGGACAGACAGTGACGTTCTGTCATGTGTAAACTTGACATACGTATCGTACGCTATGCAGATGTCACTAGGAGTCCACAGAAGCACTGTAACTGCATTGCAGGTGGAAGCAGTGTTCCAGGGAACCCCAAGCGAACATGCATGCAAACAAAGCTACAGTAAGCAGGGCTGGAAGTAGTCTATTGTACAACAAAAAAGGGGTGACACTAACAGTAGGTAACAGTGCAAATATGTAGGCACTATCAACATGTACCCAGGAATGCACAGTGCAGATGCCCATGGTAGAACTTGATATTATGTCATAGTTAATTGTGATTTGGATTACATTGGTACTGCACACATATCAACATGCGCAAACATCCACATTGCATACTTGTTGTGGGCAACTTGACACCATTACTGTACATGTCCATCATTGCATATCACTACTTGCATTAGCTTCCCTCCCTGTGCTACCCATGTATGTGGCTATCTGTTGACATCCTTACCACCGGTATGCAATTATGTGCAGCTGTTACACTTTGGTACGTACTATGGGTGCAGATAACAATTCAGGACAGTCATACAGTTACTGCATCAGGCATGCTGGGATATATACGCAGTCATATCAGCACACTGTACTGTTACCAACATGATGCTACTAATACACTTCTATGTAGTCACCCTGTGCATCAGCAACGTGTTTACCTGTTCCTGCACTGATGTTGGAGATTGCAGGAGGTGGCACAGTTTCATCATATGCACAGGGTGTGAATTAGGTATGCCTGAGTCTGCCACTGATACCACCAATTGACATGTGTGTATGTGTGTTGGTGAGGGTCAGCAGTACAGGGTGGGGCACTGTTGGTGCAGTGTGTGCATATATGTGGTAGCCCTAGGTGTTAACATTTTGCATGTGTGTATGCACGCACACAGTTCCACCTCATGGCTGCCATATACAGGGGTTTGTGGACAGCCACAGACTGCACCTGGCAGGTCATACAGATCAGTGTCTGTGGGCACGGACATGGTACCTGTGCCTGGCAGGGGTGCTACGGACCGTATCCGGTACTAAGCCAGACTGGGTACTGTCATCAGAAGTGGGAGTGTGTTGACTGGACACAGGTCCCTGTTGGGACTGTCCAGAGCCACGTGCACGTGGTCTCCTGGGGCGTTCCGATGACAGCACAGACCCAGCATTACTGGGGCTGCTGCTGGCACTATGGGAGCATGCACAGGCCTGTTGTCGTCTGCGCGGACTGCCAGCTGCTGCTGTTGCTGGCATACGGCCACGTCGACGCCGCAACCGCCCACCATTGCCCTGGCTCATAGACACATGGTTGTGGAACTGCTGTAATATGTCCCCACAACGTCTGTCTATGACATCGGTGAAATTATGGATAGCATCCTCGATGTCACGCATACTGTCAGTCATGGCTGTGCGACATGCTCTCAGCTCCCTCAGACCCTGTCTGGTGTACCTTTCCATACGCGATTGTGCCTGCATGACAGCCCGAAACATAGCTGAGGTTGACAGACCTCTTTGGGCACGTCTGCCAGAGGCAGTATGCCCACGGATGCTCCCACGAGAACCCATGGGCAACTGTCTGTGTGGTACCATCGCAGGACCCTGGCCATGACTGCTGTGTGGGGATGCATGTGCCACAGATACCACATTACCCTGGTCAATGCCCACTGTATCCTGTCCATCACCTAGGGACAATGGTGACAAAAGATGTACTGGCAGGATGACTGTTCGCAATGATGGGGTTGACAGCTGTGTACTGTCAACTGGCTGACTAATGGCGGACTCTGACACACCTTCCTGTACCATTACACAGATATCATCATTACCAGTACCTGTGGCACCAGATTCAGGTCCCCTGCTGCAGAACACCAGAGCAGCACCAGAACCTGTGGGAGGAAGACAGGAAACACAGTTTACAGTGTCCACACACTGTTACCAGTGATGCACTTATGCACACATGTACACATGCACACATGCACACATGGACACATGGACACATGGACACAGGCACACATGCACACATGCACATGTGGACACATGCACACATGCACACAGGCACACAGGCACACAGGCACACATGCACACATGGACATGTGTACACATGCACACATGCACACGTGGACACATGCACACATGCACACATGGACACAGGCACACATGCACACATGCACACATGCACACGTGGACACAGGCACACATGCACACATGCACACATGGACACAGGCACACCTGCACACATGCACACATGCACACCCCGCAGTATACATGCAGAGCACTACTGAGTTACACTAGTATTACTAGCACTATCAGGACTATTATAGGTATTGTTAAACACACTCACCAGCATGGATGGCCTGCCTTGCTGTAACCCTGGGGGGACCTGCAGAAATGAGGAGATTAATGTCAGTGGGCACAACTGTGCCATTGATACTGCATATGATAGAGTGCAGTAGTACACCAGTTGCCTTTCACACTTCAGCTGCTAATATTGCCAATATCACAAATGCACAATTACATACTATGTTGACAGCTACATACCACGGACACACCTTACACATGCATAAACTAACAGTGTACAGAACAGTCAAGTGTACATATGGCATATTACCTGCACGCTCCATGTCATGCTGCTGTGTGGATCCAGCCTCCATCATGATGCAGGTGTATTGCTGTTGCTGTTCCGGGGCTGGGGCCACAACACTTAGGAGTAGCCCCTCCAGTCTGGTGAGGGGGGGATGTGTGACCACCCCACCTCCTGCGGCAACCTGTTGCCTGCGGATATCCGACACATGCTGATGGACATTTCTGATTAAATCACTGCAGTGATGTCGTACCTGCTCATATGTCCTGTTATGCGTGCCAATGTCATTTACCCTACGGACAAGGTCCTGCCACAGTGCAGCCCACTCCTGCTGATTTTGGCTGGTGCGGGAAAACAGTATGTCATACTCCTGCACCAGGCTCTGGTGTATCTCCTCATCTTCCGCTGCAGAGTAGGCGGGATTACGCTGACGCGCCATCTCCCTGGAAGAGAACACAAACAGGATATCAGCAGACTATGTCAGCAATATATGGCACACATACTATACATGATTCTCCAGTGTAGTGATATACTACTACTCCCATTTGTTGCATGTGTGTGTCTCGTGGTGGATACACAAGTACATGGCCAGATATCAGTGCTCAGCCAACACCTGTGCAACAATACCTGCCACATTCCCTACAACATAGTAGCATGCCCCATCGGTCAGCACACTGCAACAGGTCCAATGCACAACCTCACTCTGGGGGTTCATACCAAGGTACTGTATGTGGAACGCCATCCACTAGTGTGATGTGAACACAAGTTACTTGGCCTGGATATACATATCCCACCACCAGCACCAGCACAGTAGACTACTTTGATATGTATGTGATTAGACAGTTATTCACTTGTTAGGACTGAGATGGTATCCATGCAGCCCACTGGGCCAGTGGAAGCCACAACCCACACTGCTGACTCCTTTGCGAATGCTTACCATGGGCATCCCACAGATTGCATGGAACTTGCACACACATTTCTAACCCAGACCCTATGCACAAAGGTTAGGCATCCTGTCCGGTGGACCCCAGCCAGAGGCAGATTGTATAACAATAGCAGGAGGCTACTGCAGGACATAGCAGATTCACATTAAGGGAAGGCATCTGTGGTCAGCACTGGTAATACGCTACGGTCTCTCATAACAATGGCCACGGCCTACTCTGGGAGGGAAATGGCCACAAACACTATAGATAACCACAAGGCCATCTTCAGTTATGTTACACATATGGACCAAATGCCTCAGATATGCTCTGAGTTAATGCACACCTACTTATCATTCACCGAACACACAGATATTGGCAACATTCTTACAGACAGGTTCGGTGCACATATCCCCCCTCCTTCTCCCCCACAAGTAGAAATACTTATCACAGCTGAATGTAACCTCCTTATCATCTCACATGTCCAGGTGAGGGCCGCCCTCAGCAAAGCAGAACACACAGCATCACTGTGACCTGATGGTATCCCTGGATGTGTGCTACGTGCACTCCAAGAGGACATACAACCGCATATAAGACTGATATTTAACCTTGGCCGTACTACAGGATATGTACCTGAACACTGGCATACAGCAACAGTGGTCCCACACCACTAAGGAGGCACCTCTACTGACCCTGGGAACTACCGCATCATAAGCATAACCGGCCTGGTCTGCTAATCAATGGAATTATTCAGTATGGGATGCATATACAGCGATATTGGGTACCTGCAGACACTTGTTCCCGGCCAGTTTGCCTTTGTGATGGGCTGATCCTGCCTTTTGTACTTGGCTGACCTTTCTAAACAGTCACTACAGCCATTGATGAGGGCAACGCACAGACAACTGCTGCCAGGATCATGGCCTAACACTGACTGACATGTAATGTATAGTCATCCCCTTTGGTGGAACTACGTACACACAACATATCACATGAACATACCTATAGATACAGACCTATGACACATTTGGAGGGTTCACAGTATGCAGACTATTAACCTGCTACTTTACATTACCTGTGTTTGTCGCAGCTGGTTGCGTTACCACTACTTCTGCTTCCTGCTGCTGCTGGCACGGCTTGCTACTGTCACTGCTGACAGCTTAGACTCAGTGTGTAGCGTGTGTATTTTTTTTTCTCACTCTCTCTCTGTCTCTGTCTGTCTCTCTCCCTCTGTCTGCTTCCAGACAGTGCAATGAACGCATTGCATGTGTGGAGTGTTAATACAGGATGCTTTTGTAGGTATCTGCATAGGTCCATGTGATGGCCTCTGCACCAATTGTAAGCCAGCATTTGCTAATTGCATGCAGCCAGTTGTGTACTGATTGCAGTTCTCACTGTGGTTTCAGGACAGTTGTATAAAAGGGTATGTGAGATAGGCATTGCCCTTTCAGATTGTAAGGGTGGGGACCATGCTGGTATGCTGTGGACACTGTTCTGTGAGTGTAAAGGTGAGTATCTCTCTCAAGATTCAGGCTGTGCTGTAGATTCACATTTCTCCATTCCTCTCTCCTGTTCCCTGTAGTAAGTGTGTATGCACAATGACACCTACAACTATATATATATATATATATATATATATATATATGTAAATATACATACATTTATATATGTACATTAACTGACATTATTACCTACTAGCTACCAAATAGCATGGCTGTTTCTGTTCACACACTACTATTATGGAAATCCACTAGTTTTGACAGTAATTCTAAATGACATGCTTTGTGTACTACACATATATATTCCCTTTACATTCATTCCTACTATTACATGATATATTTATTTTAGCACAATGTTCTTGTATAAGAGTCATGGCTTAGTGGTAGGTCATGCCGACTACTGTTTCCAATGTCCTGGGTTCGGGACTGACAGTGGGATTTTATTTTGCTTTTGAACTGACTACAGGACCTGTCAATCAGAGTGACTAAGGCACTTTTAAGCAGTTGTAACCGGGTTAGCGCTGGTTTGCGCGGAGCTCACGCATGTGCACTGGCGTTTAGCTCCGCGCACTTACGCGCACACCCGCTTACAACCACTTAACAGTGCTTACTCTGGCGCACACCCGCGCTATTTTCTTTGAAAGAAATGAAAATGGGGAGACAGGAAAGTGGTGAAAAAGGGGTCGCAAAGAGGGTAAGACAGTAGGGAAACAAGCTTGGGATTTTGCAGGAGGGATGTGGGTAAGGCTCATAGCTCCCCATTTCTTCATCAGCAACAGCTGTGCATATGTATCTATTTTGGTGTGACATTTGAAACCTTCCACCCCTGAGAGAGGTGTCAGGACAACAATAATACTTGTTGTACAGCCAATTGTAATTGATAGTTTCCATGTCCAGCAGACATGTGTGCGGAATGGGCAGCTATGTATGGGGCGTAATTTTTTTGTGGGTACAGAGTGCCCTTTTTTTTTTTTTTTTTTTTTCAGGTGAGAGTGGTATGTCAGGTGAAGGAAGTCGGTATAGCTGGGGAGGTAGGTTGGGTAGGTCAACAGACAAGACAAAGAAGACACATACAGCGGCGGTGCATGACACGTGTGGGGGGGTTACACAATTGACGGGGATGGAGGTTTGGATATCCAGAGCCCATGAGCCCACAGATGGCAACAGTGGAACTGATATCCCCACCCATGGGCAGTTGCCACTGTTCCTTCACTGCCCAGGACGGGCTGTGCTGGGGGCTGTGTAGGCTGGGCAACAGGCATGCCCGTAAGTTGTGCCACCTGTGCCTCAAGCTGGCGTAGGGGCCCAAGAACAGAGTCCTGGATCTCTCTACGCACCACAGCCCAGACGCTACGGAGGGTGAGTGGTGGTTCTCCTCTGGCCACACTTGCAGAGGGGGGGCGAGCCCCATCCCCTGCAGCGCTTCCACCCGCAGGTAGCACAGGGCCACCAGAGGAGGGTCCAGACTGGGCACTAGTGCCAGGTGCACTCGCCAGCTGAGGTGGGAGAGGTGGGTCCGCTGGAACCCGCCTTCCCTGTCGTCCTATGTTTTGCATTATGTCATGACAGTTTGGGTTAGTAACATATAATACCATTCACAATTAGTTGTAACAGCATGCATTAGTATTCCCATTAACCAAACACCCAGATATTCACACCACTGAACAGCGAGCATAACACATGCATAATTTGAACAGCAATACACAGTCCAACAACATGCAGGGTTGATTGATGGCAATAGGTCATCAGGTTTGGATGTATGAACAGGGCAGATGCATCAACGGACATGCAAATATTTATGACCCAACAGGACAAATGTCCAGGGGTGTTAATTGTGATTGTACATACCATTTTCACGTGGAATGGGTTATATGTGGTTATAGGGTGGGGGTGAAGAAAATAATATTAACACCTTCGAATACCAATACATATGCTGTACATTTCTAATAGCTGCACATATATACACACTACTGTTCTAAGTACAGTTTCCTATATGATAACTACTTCAATTTGGTAATAGGACTGTTACTGCTACATCAATATACATTTTATTGTTCTTCATACACATTCATATCTGGCGTTGTTCAGCTACATCATCCTGCTACATTTGCTTTATATATCTATAGACAACTGTGGATGTTTGGTATGTCAGACAATCATACTATCTGCATATTGCAGACTGAGCGCAACATATCCAGATTTTGGGATACACATTCCAGCTGCAGCAACACTTTGAACAGATTTTGCTGTTTGGTTTTGCTTCTCACATGCATTTCATTCTGTACTGACTGCAGTATACTTTATTCAGGGGTTATTACTACTTTATTGGTAGATTCATAACACTTTCTCACACTCTCTCACTTGTTTTCATTTTACTATTCAGGATGGTAGTTACTTCTAGGCTTTATTGACACCTGTAGTTATTACAATCCTTTCCAGCAGTCTCACTTCTGTCATGTTTCAGTATTTCAACAGGGGTATATTTCACACGTGATTTGCTCATCTTCTGCAGCTGTACTTTTCAGCCTGCTGCTGGTTGTGTACTATTATATTACAGGTGGGGCATCTTTATTTCAGACTTTATTTCAGATATTTTAATTTTTCTGTTTGGATTACAGACTGCAACACACTTTTGTAATCAAGCAATACTTGCCAACACTCTTACACTTGTTACTTGCACATTCTATTACTTAGGGACTACACTGCACTCTTTTGCTAACTGTCATACTTTTATATTTCTTTACAGTTACTGGGAGAGGATTACTGACCTGCCTGGTGGCACAACCGAACCAGCCTATCACCATAGGCTCTGCGGTTCGCAGAATGGACACCTGCAGCTGTAATATAAATGAAGTAATATTGGAATACACATCTCCATAATATCAGCTAGTTTAATTTCTTACATACATAATTACATGTAACTTACTCAGTAGTGGGGCGTTGGGCATTTGCCGGGCCTCCTGGATCCAAAGGTTCAATTGGTCCTGCTTGCGTATCTTCAGGTCCGCATGGTGGTGACGAACCTGTTCACCAGTCCTTGGAATCCCTGTGGCACTGGTGAGATCATGAGCCAACCAGTCCCACGCCTCAGCCCTATATGCTCCCCACAGGACCTGGCCCTGCATGAGTTGGGCCTCATGATTGTGGACTAGGAGCCAGACCATGTATCTGGACTCCTCAATGCCCCACCTCTGATCTCGAAAGCAACTACCCTCACCTACTCCTGTCATTCTGGCTGCAAGTCAGTTCTACAATCATTTATGCTGTGTATTCCCGCCTATGGGGCTTATATATGCCGTTTTTCCCACACATATCTGTGATTGGCCATTTTGGAATTGTATCAACTTCACAAAACCTGCTTTGTTATGCTCCACTTTGTATTCATTCCTATATATTTGCTATTACTGCATTTATAGGTACTGCTGTCATGGCTTAGTGGTTGAGTACCTTGACTATGGTGCATAGTATCCTGGGTTCGAACCTGGCCACTGCTTTTTATTTTTTATGACTGTCTAGACAGGCTGAGGGGGTGTGTCTGTGTAAAGGCAGTTTTGATACAGCTTGCTCAACGTTGCCCATCAGTTAGCTTGTTGGCATGGTGCGCAGCTCCGCGCAAACGGGGTACGCTGGTTTACGCCTCATTTGGCTATCAGCATGCATATTACGCTCAGCTCAGCTAGGGGCACACAGTTTCAGCGTGTTAAACCACTGCTCACCTACGGGCACTCATTTTGCACCTGTTAAACCACTGCTCACCTACGGGCACTCATTTTGCACCTGTTAAACCACTGCTCACCTACGGGCAGATGCACTCACCTTGTTAAACTGTAGCTCAGCTATAGGCACATCTGGCATTTTTTATTATTTTGTTATCTCACATTTCTTCAAAATAAATGGACTATTTCTTAAATTTTACATGAACTATGATTTTATATGTGTACATGTTTGTCAGGGACTTGTTTCGTGCTTATTTTACTAAAAATAAAAGTTGGTGTTATGGGGGCTCGAACCATGAATGCCTGCTCTTCAGCCGACGTCTCTACCGCTATGCTATTGCTTCTTGGCTTACTTTGCATATTTAGTTCTTATATCCTTTTCCACTGACTGCTAATTGTGGCTAAGAAACGGGCACGCCCGCACAAACGAGCGCACTCACGGCCAAACATCTTTATGATTTTAAAAAAATATATAAGATGTTCATTTCTATATTTTATGTTCATAGTCTGTGGGGGCATGTGTTGTGTTGTGTTTATTCACATTTCCATGGCCTCTGTCGTGGGTGTTTACTTTGGGCAATTTTACTCTTCTGGGGGCATGTCTGCTTGCAGGGCTTGGCCTATGGACACGCCCCCTACTGTCTTCCATGGACAGTGTTAGCCTTCGGTGTGATTCAGCATGCCCTCATGCATATGCATGACATGCTGACGTCACACCATTTAACTGCAGCCACAGTGTAAGCCATGTATCTCTCACACGGAGGCTTTGTGAATCCTGCCCACAGCTTTCTGTGTTATTCTATAGAAAATGTTGCTTAGATTTCCTGCTGACATGTCCAGATTTAAAACTCACTATGTGTTACATAGAAAATGTTACTTGGATTTCCTGCTGACATGACTGGATTTATGAAAAACATTTGAGAAAAACAACCTGGCCTTGGGGCTTTATATTTAGCCCACTACAAACTTTCTATTCTTCAGTTGTGCAGTTCTAATATATATGTGTTACATTTCAAGGTACATTTATAGCTTAGGTACAAGTAATGCTGACTACGGCTTATATTTTCAAGCAGCCTTTGTTTTCATTATCAATAGCTTCAGCAGTTATGCACTTTTCTCATAGCATAAGCAGAAAATCAATAACTCTTTGTTTAAATCTCATGACATTAGTAGAAATGAAACATTTATTATTATTTTCATGACATTAGCAGAAATCAAATGCTTTCCTGTTAATTTCCAAAGCATAAGCAGATCATAGCTGCGCATATGACATAACAGGATTGGAATGTAGCTTCTGCAGATTTATGCAGTGTGAACAGAATAAATGTATTAACCCTTTTTAAACCTCGAATGCACTAAGCATGCATATTACGAATAGATATTTTTCTAACATTTCCCCCTTTTAATACTTTTATTCCACTTTCAAAATAAGTATAAACAATTTTTTCTTCCCCTAACCTCTTCCTACTCAGGATTTACAGTTAAGAGAGTCATTCAGTTTAAACTTATGAAAGCATTTTCAATTTTTCAACAATTCTTCAAGCTCAGCACCTTAGTATAAGGTTTCTGAAACTGACATGTCTATAACGTCTTTAATCAGTCTTTTCATGCAGGGAATGCAGCAGCAAACACATACCACCTGTAGGATCATTCCTACACAGATGGCAATCAGGATGTTCATCAGGATACTGCCCCATCCCCCAAACAATCTCTGGAAAAAGTCCGTCAGTGGATTTGGTCCTGGTTTGGTCATAGCTGACACTTGCTGAATTACCTCAAGGTGATTGTCTATCTCGTGCTTGTGGACAGGAATATATGAACAGCACTCCTCCTGGATTAAAGCGCAAGTACCTCCTCTCACCGCTAGGGTGAAGTTGAGAGCCATGCGATTTTGAAGCATTACAGTTCTCATGGTAGTCAGTTCATCAGTCACCAATTCTAGAGTGGAAAAGGTTGCACTGCTCATTATTTCGAGAAGTTTAGACAGTTTTCTCAGTTCCCAGATTGATTTTGTTGCTCCATATGCTGGCAGTATACCTGCCCATGAGATGATGGTATCACCCAAGTCCATATGCAACAGTTCATTTTTCCCTAGGCCCACAGCGTGATGGTTTTTCCAGCCCGCATTGATCTGTCCCACTGGACTGACAGGCTTCTTGAGTTCTCATCAAACATTTCAAATTTTCCCCTGAGGCAAAACTGCTGTGTGTCATATGGCCAGAACCAGGTACCCCAAATAACAACTGCCGGACCAGTTCTCAGGTAACCACTTGTATGCTTTCCTACCACATACAAAATAACAGTCCTCTACTTTGGTAGTAACTTTACTATGTCCTGGTTCTGGATGAAACATTTTTTTGTCAACTATAATCAATTGTTTATAGAGGTCAGCATTATGTCTTACTTCATCAGTTGTCCTATTCATCAGTTCAAAAAATGAATCATAGGTTGTGTTGCAATAGGAACCTGTGTTATCAGTTTTATTGTAGCATCTATAGGGAACAGTCACATTGCAATTGCTCCAACGCACCTGAATTGTATAATTTTTGTAAAAACACACAGTCCCCTTCTGTCAAACAGACAAGTGCAATGCTACTTTATCTTGTGATGTAACATCTGATGTATCATAGACTAAATTTTCCCAGGTCTTGTTGGCTCCTAGGGGGACTGAAGTTAACAATAACCCCCCATATGCTGTTGGCAAAGCTGTGCAAATCCAGCAATTCGAAACATTGAAGGTCTCAGCATACACATATTTGATTGATTACCTGGTAAGTGTTGAAATTTGGGTGCCACTCTACGTGCAACTCTCCACGTTTATTCAGTTCAGTTTGTGTGGCTGGGAAAAGGAATGGCCACAACAAAAAGATTATTGTCACTAGTACAGTTAACAGGATGATTATGCAATACTTCTGAGGAAATGGTTGTTCTGCATTCCTGTTTTCTCCGACTCTTCCGAGTAGTTTCATTTGGATTTTTCTGGATTCTATCATTTTTGCTTTTGACATGTGATCTTACTCTCTGCCCTAATAGGACCTTCAGCACCGATGGTTTCTTCACTGGGGTTGAGACAGATCAGTCCTATTGATTTGATCCCCCCTTTGTAGCCAGACTTTGTGCTGAGGGCCCCGATGGAGAGGTAAGATTTTTGTCCAGTTCAAAGTTCTTAACTAGTTTGCAGTGCTTCAGGTGGATCCACAAGGCTCACTCTGTGATTTTGACTGCAGTAGGTGTCGAAAGAAGCACCTGGCATGGACCTTCCCACCTTGGTGATGTCCAATTTTTCTTTTTTATAGCCTTTATCCACACCCAGTCCCCTGGGATCACTGCCACTTCCAATGTTTCGGTTTGTTCTTTATCTGAAACAGAATTTGACTGCAACAGATGTTTAGAATTCAAAACATTTCTCATATATTCAGCTAGTGTATAGTCAGCTTCCTGATCTGCGGGCATGAGAAGTTTCCACTGTGGTGTATAATAAGCCCTTCCAAACAGTTTTTCAAAAGCAGTCAATCCTTTTGCAGTCGGAACAGTTCTCATGTTCAACGGTGCCAGGGGCAGACAATACACCCAGTTCTTTCCTGTCTCGGCTATTAATTTTCTTAATTTATTCTTTAATATTCCATTATGCCTCTCAACTAGCCCTGTAGATTGCGGATGGTATGCACAATGATTTTTTAAAGAAATACCAAAATGCTTACTTAATTGCTGTATGGTTTGGTTTACAAAGTGTGTACCATTGTCAGTGTAGATCCTTTCCGGAATGCCAAATCTAGGGATGATTTCTTTGACAAGAACTTTTGCTACTGTGGCTGCATCTGGATTTTTGGTTGGAAAGGCTTCTACCCATCTGGAAAACATATCTACAATGACAAGACAATACTTCTTATTTGGTGGTGTAGGGAAACTCCCTTGCTTGGGCTTTAATGCCCCTTGTGCATGATGTTTGTTACAAATTTGGCACATCAAACAAAATTTTTTAGAGTAGTTTGTAAATCCGTACGTTGTGAACACCTGGTTCACCAGCTGTACCATCCCCCCTGTTGAGACATGGCATTGTCCATGGCTCAACAAAGCTGCATATCTAAACAAATTAGATGGTAGTATCGGTTTCCCTTCTTTAGAGATGTACAGCCCCTTTTCAAGAATTGCTCCTCGTTTTACCCAACTTTGTTTTTCAGCTTGCGTAGTGCATGTCTGCATTGTCTTTAACATTTCTAAGTCAAAAATCTCAGAGGGTTGTAGTTCCTCATTTAAAAGAAATACTTCTGAAGCTGCTTGTTTTGCAGCTGTATCAGCTCTCGCATTACCTTTTGAAATCCTATCTTGTTGCTTGGTGTGAGCTGTGCATGTACAAATAGCTACTTTCTGAGGTAACTGAATAGATTCTAAAAGATCTAAAATAAACTGCATGATTGATAGGTTTGCCAGTAGATGTTATCATTCCTCGGTTTTTCCACTGTTGTGCAAAAACATGTACAGTAGAAAAAGCATACTGGCTGTCAGTAAAAATGTTTACACATTTACCCTTTGCTAAGGTACATGCCCATGTCAAGGCAATCAATTCTGCTGCCTGTGCAGATAAGTTGTGTGGTAAAGGTTTTGCTTCTATAATCTCAGTGTCAGAAACTACTGCATATCCTACTAGGTTCTGTCCTGCAGGACCCCTTTTGCATGAACCATCCACGTAGTATGTCACCTCGGCATCATCCAAGGGGACATCCGTGAGATCTTTTCTAGGTAGTGTCTTTTGCTCAATCACCTGCAGGCAGCGGTGTGGTGTGCCGTCTGCAGGGATTGGGAGCAAGGTAGAAGGGTTCAAAGTCGTGCATCGTTCAATTGTCATGTGAGGATGGCTCAACAATATAGTCATACAGGAAAGATGCCTAGCAGGGGAAAGATATGCTACCTTCTCTTGCAGTAAAATAATCGTGACTGCATGAGGCACTCTCAAAGTGAGAGGGTGGAATAAAACTACTGAGGCCGAAGCCTGTACTGCCATTGCAGCTGCAACTACTGCTTGTACACAGTGAGGTAAGGACCGTGCCACTGGGTCTAGTTGTGATGAATAGTAAGCAATGGGGCATTGCTTGTCCCCATGCTGTTGTGTTAACACTGATGTCTTATAACCTTGTTTACAATCTACAGTTTGGAAAAAATGTTTATGGTAGTTTGGTAATCCCAGAACTAATGAGGACGCTATTAACTGTTTCAGTTTGCAGAAAGCAGATTCTGCCTCTGGTGTCCATTGTAACAAATCCTGTGCTGCTATAGGCTTTTTATATATCAGGTCAGTCAGAGGTGCAGTTTCCAAGGCATAGTTTGGAATACAACTCTGGCAAAAATTAGTTGTACCCAGGAAGGACATCATTTCCTTCTTGGTAGTGGAATTTGGTGCTTGCAAAATTGATACTTTTCTGTCCTCATTTTTCTTGCCCTTTTTCTCGGACTGTACTACATAAACTTCTGCTCCATCTTCTACAGAAAATACTTGAGCTTTCTTTTTCTTTTTGCTATTAAAATGCCTTTCGGCATGCCTAGCATATTCAAGTAATGACTGTAACCTGCTTGTACGATGATCTACCATGTGTTTTGTAATAAAACTGCTTATGGGTGCAATACTGCCTTTTAAAAATGTATTTTTTTAACTGCTGTTCATATAGGGAATCTTGTGTTTGATCTTCAGGAACCTGCATTCCACAGTGGTTATTAAAACATTCTAGTAATCTGGCATAATATCGGTCAATAGTTTCACCTTCTTGTTGGATGCATTGGTTAATGCAAGTCCAGTCTGCCCTAGGCTTCCATTTTTCAGAGATGCGGTCCGTAAGACCTTTTTCTCTGTTGTCTAGCTCTGCGCTGCTATGTGGGAGGGGTCTGTGTGCAGTGTCACGGGGATTCCAGTTGCCACTAATCATGTGCCAATCTTGCCCCACAATTTGTCTAACTACTTTTTCTACCTCTTCTCCATTTAAGTTATAACTCAGCCTCATTCCTTGTAAATCTTCTGAGAACTTTCTAAAATTAACTTTTGGATGGGGAATTCCCTCAGTGGCTTTCCGGATATCTTCCGGAGTCCAAGGTCTATACACTAAAATAGTTGGGTCCTGACCGTCTTGTCCTACCTTAGGATTGGGTACTTCTATAAGTGGACGTATTTCTTCTTCACTCATAGATCGTGAATTCTTAACCATTTGATATAACTCAATGCCTTCATTTGAGTTACCTGCCCGTATTCGAGACCTGGTCCCGATGGGATCTCTAATAAATGGTTTTACTTTTGCAATGTCTCTATTTTCAGTGACAACAGGATATCGTGGGGGTGGACTAATCTGTTCACTTGCTTCATATTCTGGTAAGGGAGGCGGAGGGGCCGACGCTATTACTAAGTTATTGTCCTCCTTATCTAAAAACATTGTTTTTGAATTGTTGTTCTTTTGTTCCCTACGGTTTACTTCCTCAATTCACCTGTGTGCCTGAGGAATTCCTAATTGGTGTTGCTTTTTTACCCGACCTGTGGAATCGGTTTTGAGCTGTTTGACAAGTTTGATAAGCGAGGATTTTTCTAATTTTCTATCGAATTCATACTTATTAACCCATTTTGAATAGTATTTAATATTGTCAGCGCGCTGCGACTGCATGTATTTTTTGTCTTCGGTTAACGGTGGATTTTAGGGTCTTTTTGTGCAATTATTACCCATTTTGTTCTACCCTTTTTTGATCGTTACATAACTTCTCTTATTTTTAACGTGGTACCACGGATTTTGTTATAGTCTCTTCAGAATGACTGCCTACCTATTCTGTTTCTCCTGATCTATGACAAGACAGTAATCTTTTCTGTCCCTGACTTGTAAAATACAGTCTTGACAAAAACAATACAAATCTAGTCACAGAAAACAGAAAAAAGTAGATTCACCTTACTTGAGCCTACGTGATTGATCACCTGGTTCATGGAGACCCGTCTTTCAGTCGTAGATCAGAAAGTGGCTGGCCTCTTTTGTACGACAATTCAGTCGGAGGGCTTTTCAAGTGAGAAGAACCGATTTGGTTTCTTCCCCGTACGGTTTCAACCACCTGGCCCGTCTGATCCAAGGTGAAGTGAGGGTTCCAGTCCAAAGGATCAATCTGTCAAAGGAAAAAACTTCAAAGACCAATTCACGTAAGGTTCAGGTATGGCACCCTTTATTACTTGCAGCAAGGAGACAAAACATGCAGATACAGGATTTTGCCTAAATTACTAGTAGGCAGTATGCTTCTTTTATACAGTTCTATGAAATGTTACTTTTCTATGGTTAACGTAGTTTGACACAGCTTTCTGTATTATTCTATAGAAAATGTTACTTGGATTTCCTGCTGACATGACTGGATTTATGAAAAACATTTGAGAAAAACAACCTGGCCTTGGGGTTTTATTTTTAGTCCACTACAAACTTTCTATTCTTCAATTGTGCAGTTCTAATATATATGTGTTACATTTCAAGGTACATTTCTAGCTTAGGTACAAGTAATGCTGACTGTGGTTTTATATTTTCAAGCAGCCTTTGTTTTCATTATCAATAGCTTCAGCAGTTATGTACTTTTCTCATAGCATAAGCAGAAAATCAATAACTCTTTGTTTAAGTCTCATGACATTAGTAGAAATGAAACATCTATTATTATTTTCATGACATTAGCAGAAATCAAATGCTTTCCTGTTAATTTCCAAAGCATAAGCAGATCATAGCTGCGCATATGACATAACAGGATTGGAATGTAGCTTCTGCAGATTTATGCAGTGTGAACAGAATAAATGTATTAACCCTTTTTAAATCTTGAATGCACTAAGCATGCATATTACTAATACATATTTTTCTAACACATATCATTAAAGCATGATTTGTGGTATATGCATGAGCATAACAATGCCAGTGAATGCATCTCCCTCAGCTTCCTTTTACAATGGGAACAGTTCATAACATCAGAATAATTCCTTGCACAATGCCTAGCTCTGTGGCAAAGAGAGAGAACATCTTGACTATGACCCAGATGACCCAATTCCAATTAGTGGCTCTGGTCCTGGAAAAGCTGGGAAGCACAGGTTGGGAGTGAGTGCTTGTACCAATGTGCCCATCCATCCTAGCAGAAGGAAGATGATAGCGAAAGTTAGGGCAACCTGTTGTCTTGCAAGTGGAGGCTTGCAGTAACTGCTGGACTAGAGCATACGAGCCTGGCAGTCCGAATTTGGTGATGATAACCCTTCTAAGCACTTGTGTAGGAGCCTACACATGTTGAGGAAGAGCAGTGATGTTGGTGCACATATTAGCCAATAGGGTGGGTTAGGGCCATACATATATGTCCTTATTGCCAGCATGACAGTCATGGTACATACACATGCTATCACTGCTTACATGATGGTGCCAGCTTTGCTCATCCTCATTGAGGAGAAGAATAAATGGGATGCACACATCTCAACCAACAAATGCAACAAATCTGGACAAAGCCTGGCAGAATGGGGGGACTAAGGCCCAAAAATAGGAACAGATATTAAATATTGCTCTTACATACTTAAAAAATTGCTAGAAAAACAGGATTTGTTTTAGCATACATTTTTCTGAAGGATATGAAGTCTGAAAAAGAAATGTGTATCATTATTTAATGACTTAAGTCCTCAGAGCATCCCAGTGATTTGCCAGAAAATCGCAAATTTTATAAGGAACAGATAAAAAAACTATGAGGCAAAAATCTGGACATTCTGGGATGGACCCATGGCATTGGGGTGGGGTGGCTTGTTGATCGTAATGGGGAAAAAAGTAACCTAGAAAAGAATTATAATTTTTGCACAGTAAGTTTGAGATCTCAGAATGCTGAAACAGTTACTTAATTTTTTTATTATGTGCATTGAAAGCAGATGAACCCTAAGGGTAAGAACTGCACGTCAAAAAAAGCAATCATATTAAAAAGAGCAGCTTACTTCTTGTAAGTTAAAATTCTGGGAAAGGTTTTTAACAGATTGGTGTTACTTATGACAACTAAATGTTTTCCTGGAAACCACTGGATTCCTCTAGTATGACACAAGAAAAGAACTGACTCAAGGTATTAACCAACTATTTTTTCACAACTATTGGTTCCTGACACAAGGCTTATTCTTTCAGAGTTCACAGCTCACAGGACTCATGTTACTTATGAAAATGATTATAAATTACTGCCTGTAATTGTACACTAACTTAGGGATGAAGCTCCTACTATTTATGTAAACACCCTAGTGTTACTACTAACCAGGTAACCATAGAAACGTAATATTTGCTAGTATGGAATGTTCTCAACAGTTCAAGTTTAGCTCTTAGTCATTCTCCTAAGACCTATACAGATTGAAATAGTTACAATGTAACCACCCTGCACTACCCAGAACTGTGCAAATTTGCATCTAGCTCTATGAAACAGTAAAGAAAGTGTGGCGCTCTGTAGTCCATCAGATCTCCAGCACAGCTTGGTAATTATTATCAGGCATGAGAAGTACTTGGAAACTGAATACAGTTGCTTGCAGGAGTGTTGTAATACAAGCCTTGTAAGCTAAGCCTGAATGACAATAGCTCCCTCTTCAGGATATGTGGAGGAGGAGCCAGAGAATATGAATGAGATGACATGCACTTCTGTCAGAGTGAAATGCAGCACCTGACAAACTTAGTTTTAAATCCAGATGCACACTCACTCAGAGCGGTCTGCATGCATAAACTGCATATGACCATTTGTACAAAAACCTTGCATGCACTATAGTTCTGAAGTAAATAATAATGTTTGCACGAATAAAAATTTCTAGAGGAAATGAAATCTTTTGTCTTTACCATAATAATTTTTTAGAAATAAAATGCAGGCTCTTGCTATCATGCATACCAGTTTTAAACCTATTAATCACAGTAAATGTAGAACACAGTCCATAGGATTCAGAAACATGCTTAAAATCCTTAAAACAAAACAAATAAAACAAATGTCTGCAATAGATAATGCAATGATGCAGAGTAGTGCAACCTGGCTGTAAGGCAATTATCAATTAACTACAAGGCACTTAATGCCATTACAATCACCTAATTAAGAAATCCACTCAAAGATGAGAAAATGCCAGAGAATACAGGAGTAAACCATGGCTATGGGCATGGAATTCATAAACAATGATAGTGTGCATGTAACATGCACAAGTTCACATGTCGACGTGCACAATTTTGTGATGCTGTGAGAATCACTGAGAACCATAATTTTATTTTTTTTTGTAACATTTGTTAACCAGGAAAGTCCGACTTGGAACGAAGCCAATTTTCAGCAGAGGCCCAGGGAGAAACGCTCTAAATGCATGTGTTTGAATGTGGGAGGAAACCAGAGCACCCAGAGGAAACCCACACGAACACAGGGAGGACATGCAAACTCCACACAGAAGGCACACTAGCTGAGAATCAAACATTAGAACCTTTTGCTGTGAGACAACGCTACTGCTGCACCACTGCGCCGTCCAATAATAATTTATAATATATGGCTCCATACTAGTTTTACTCATATTAATGAGGAGAAAGTGAGGTCATAAGATATTCAGAAAGGGGAAAGAGCAAGCAGAGGACATACCAAAGGACACAGGGAAGGAAAGAGTGGGGGGAGAAGGAAAAAGGGTATACTTTGTTTCGGGACAGAGGTATGATTGCCACCCATCTGACTGTGAGTGGGGCGGTCACGGTTTAGTATTCTTGTATCCCCTGCCCGCATTAAATATGAGCTGGAAAGGAAATGTTTGGTTTGCTGATGTTACTGTAAAAATAAATGTTAATAGTATCAAGCCAGGAGTTTTCCCAGTCACTTTTCAGAAATTATTCAGTTTTTTTACTCCTATGGTGGTGTCAGGTTTGCTCTTTACTTCAAATGAGAAAGATGTATGGTCTGATCTTGCCAGGGAGAGCAACACACAGAGGTAGTGCAGTGACCCCTCATGTTGGTAAGCACTAGGTCCAGGGCATTTCAACCTCTTGTGGGGGTGCAGACCAACTGTTCCAGGCCATTTGAATTAACAAAGTCCAACAACCTCTTAATGATCTTGTTTGTGCTCATGTAAGTGACCAAATCAATGGAAGAATAGTTGAAATCTCCCATGACTAAGGTGTTTGGCTCTATACTGAGCGATTCTAGCAAGTCCAGGTAGGTGGTGTGCTTCTCCTGGTTCATGGTAGGGGACCTATAGCTAGCGATGATGTGGACGGGTGTTTTACTTATAGTTACTTGGACCTGGAGTAGCTCTTGAGAGTTGTACTGTTTCACCAGTCACGAAGTGTATTTGAATTTAATTAAGCTGGATACACCTCCACCTCTGGTTCTTTCCTGCTTGTTATGGGGTCCGAACGTGTGAAAGGCATTGTAGCCTTATGCAGCTGGGGTGCTCTCAGTTGCCTTGAACCAAGTCTCAGTGACTGCACAAATTTCAGCATCTTCCAAGGTGAGGAGTGCTTCCAGGGACTGCAGTTTACTGTTTAACCTTGTAGCTTTAAGCAGCATGATGTTGAGTTTGTCTTGAGTGGATTTCTTTACGTTGGATGTTTTGTTGTTTGGACATTGACTAAAAAAATTACTGTGGGGGAGGCAAGTGTCTGTGCCAGTATCCAACGTCCTTGAGGAGACAGGTGAAGGCCATCTCTGGCAAAGCAGAGTGGACTGTCGACCATGTCTTCTCAGGCAGACAGATACTGGATCCTCCTGGACTGACACCAGATGCTAAGCCAATTATTGAAATCAATCATTTTTTGTCTGTACTGTGGTATCATCCTAGGTGAAGGTAGAATGCTATTTAGGGCTAGGAGCATACCTGCTTGGGACACATAATTTGAAAGTTCAGTCATGTCTCTGTTCATTTAGTCCAGAGAAGTACGTCTCAATGACATTCACACCAACTTTTACTATGACAGAGTCATAATGATACTTTTTGCTGAGCGACTTGAGTGCATGTGTGATTTGATGGAGCCTGGCACCTGACAGGAAGCTAACCGTGATCTTCACTTTGTTCAACCTGGTGAGGAGGACATCTGTGTGTCTCACTATTGAATTGCCTATGACCGGGATATTAAATTTTGAGGTGTTTTGCCTTAGGGGCTTAATTGTTGAGACACTGATATGTGTGTTGTTATGTGTAGTGATGGATTCTGTTCATGTACCAGTTTGTTGTTTGCACTTGGGAGGTATCTGGTCTTTTGGTAGGCTCTTAGTGAATACTTCCTCGTATGTGGATTTATGTGTCTTGACCTTATCTTGTGTGAGAGAGAAGTTATTTGCACTGAAAACCTGCTGTAAGTCTTGTATATTGTTATGTGAGAGGGCTGATTCTAATTTCATGGTATAGTTACATATCTCACGTGCTGTGTTTGTTTGCTTTAGGAGCAAGTGGCTATCAGTATACATGAGGGAATTACTACATTGACTTAGGATGTCCATGTCAAGCAGGTTGGCTGGTGAAATGGTGGGAAACTGTCCATCCATTATGGTATATATTGTAGTAACTAGTGGGGCCGGGTTAGATGGATCAGGGTTTGCTTGTGAGACTAACAAAGGCGGCTATTTTGTGGATGGTTAAGGGTGGAAGACTGCATCAGTGTTTCAGAATGCACAACCGAGTTGCTCGTTAGATAACAATGTGTGACTGCATTGTGCACAGAGAGGCAGTGAAGCTAAGGTGGATTTTCTAGCAGATATCAAAGGAAAATTGTGATTCTCATTGTTTGCATCTATACATGGCAGCATTAAACACTACAGCACAGTGCGCACCTACACACAAATGTTGAGCTTAAACACAAGCAAAGTTAAATAGTTTTAACACAAATTAACCAGTAGGAAAGTCCAAAACTGAGCCTTTTTTCCAACAATCCCCAACTCAGATGGGGATATAACCAATGTTCTTTGATGGTCCTCATGCAAGTGCACAATCTGGGATAAGCCTCATATTACAGCCTTGGGCAGGTGTACAGTGCAATAAAACTGTAATTCAGAGATATTCACTCAAAACTGCCTCATTAGCATAAGTAGTGCACAATAAATACAGGCGCAGCCACTGTTGTACTTGTTATGCTATGGAATTCACTCCTGTTAACAAACTCATAGGTTCATAGGTTAATAGGAGGTTACTAGACTAGTGGTCCTAGAGTCTTTACTAGCCTACCCATGTTAATTCCAAGTGCCCCCATTTGCTGTTTCTGTGTAATTTGTAGAATGAATTTATGAACAAAGCAGGTCTGTGGTCAACACCGGCTACCCCTGTCCATGAGGGACAAGGGTGCCACCCCAGGGGTGAATTTGTGGTCTCCCATCCAATTATCTAGGTTGTGTTTGAATGGAGTCACTGAGGAACTCTGTTTTACGTGACTAAGCAGCAGTCTCTGGGAGACATATCTGTCTCTCCATCATGTTCTGTTAATGTCACAAGCTAGGTTGAAATCTCTAGGGTGAGTGACTCTTGTGCCATTTGACTTGTGAATGTGCAGCAGTTCCATTTGGCCAAAGTTGGAGATTGCCCTATAGGCCAGGCACAAGTCACCTCTCAGCAGCCTATTAGATACAGAGTAAAGTGACAGGGCTTTCAGCTTATCCATGTGTAGGTCATGGTTTGGAGTCCCTGTAGTTTCTTAGGAGAAACCTTTGGGATCTCTCCAGCTGCTGCAGGTGTCTGGTGCTGTATATGCAAAAGGGTGCATTATACTCTATTATTGGTCTGATGTGGGTAGAGTACAGTGGAGTTATAACATCCCTTGACTTGGATGCTATGCCCTTCGCAGTGAGGTACACTACATAGAAGACTTTCCTTATCACTGTGGAAATTTGGTGGTCAAAGTTCAGATTGCTATCAACCTGTGATCCCAAGTCTTACACCACTGGGTTGGAACTCCAGGGCATGCTGTCAATACTGTAATTTGTAGGGAATTCCATTTTGCCAAAAGAAGGGAATGCATTTTTTTTACATTTAGTTTTAGACCATGGCTTTGGCACCATTCATTTGTTTATGTTAGCCCTTCTTGTAATATGTTAATATCATTAGGGGACTCAATGATTACTTCCAGTTTTCAATCATCAGTGAACTTGGTGAACAAAAGGCCGCCTACTTTGGCCTACACTTAAGAGAATTAGATGCCAAACAGTAAGGGGCCTGGCACAGACCCCTGTGGTACACCACTGGTAACGGGGTCTACTGGTGGAGATGAAGTCACCATTTTTGATAGAGTGTGTTCTGTCGATGAACCAATTGGCTAC
Organism: Protopterus annectens; assembly: GCF_019279795.1. Classification (NCBI taxonomy): domain Eukaryota; kingdom Metazoa; phylum Chordata; order Ceratodontiformes; family Protopteridae; genus Protopterus; species Protopterus annectens. Next base: position 516,208,625 of record NC_056732.1, read on the forward strand.
CAATCTAGTAACATAAGGGTTAATCCCTATCTGGGAGAGTTTCTGAATGATGCCAGAGTGGGAAATTGTGTCAAAAGCCTTGCCAAGGTTGAGATAGGCTGTGTGCACTGTCTTACCTTTGTCCATGGCTTTAGTGACATTCTCAAAGAAGCCAACCAGGTATAATAAGCATGAGCTGTCTTTAACAAAGCCAGACTGGGTTGGTTTCAGCATTTGGAGGTCCCATATGTCCTTGTTGATAAAGTCCATGATAATTCTTTCCATGGCCTTGCAGATGAGACTAGTTAGACTTATGGGTCTGTAGTTCCCAATGTCAGTTGATGGCACACTTTTGTGCAGGGGGATTACTGTTGCTGTTTTCCATTCTACAGGAACATAGCCAGTTCTCAAGGTATGATTAAAGAGGATACCAAGTGGGTCCACTAGGTATTGTTTTAGATTGTTTAGTAAACAACCTGGTATATTATCTGGTTCCATTGAGGCCGTGTTTTTGGTCTTGGCGAGTGCAGAGGGCTGGTGTTAGGTATGCTTTTGGATATGGTAGGTGGGGATAGGGGGTGAAGTTTTCTCAGAATCTTCTGGTGTAGTATGACTGATCCAATTTACAACCAATTCTGGGCATTCCCTTTTAGACTTCAGACATAGCTGGGCATTTCCTTTTAGACTTTAGACATAGTTAAAGAATGCCCTATAATTATCCTTGGGCAGGTATGCGATTATAGTATCATAATTTGCTTTAGAAGACTTTACAAGACTTCTTATTTTACTGTTTACACTTAGGAGGGAACACTTCCTCTGTAAAGTGATATCCCTCTTACTTTTGAACAATAGTTTCTTCCTCTTGTTATATAATCTGTGCACACCTGAAGACCACCATGGTGGCTTGTTTATACAGAAAGACCTGGTTTTGATCCGGTCAGGTACAGAAGAGTTTATGCAGTCACTTAAGTGTTTATACAGAGCATTTGTGTACACTTCTGCATAGTGATCATTGATGTCTGCGATTGCAGGTGGTATGAAGCTTTTTATACCATTGCTTAGTAGGCTGTAGCTAGCTTTGGTAAAGTTTTTATCATTTTTGTTGCTATGAGAGTGTCAGTTCCAGTAGTTACATCAAAAAAGACTGATTTGTGGTCTGACCTAACCAGGGAGGGCATCATGATGGGAAAAAACAGTGACTCCCTATGTTGGTGAGTACTATGTCCAGAACATTAGAGCCTCTAGTGGAAATGCAGACTATCTGTTCCAGAGCATTTGCATTAACAATGTCCAGAAATCTCTGGGTGAGTGCGTTTTTGCTTATGTATGTCCCCCAGTCTATGGAAGGATAGTTGAAATCTCGCATGACTAAGGTGCTGGGCTGTATTGCGAGGAATTCCAGTAATTGGAAGTAGACGGTGTGCTTATCCTGGTTCATGGTGGGGAATCTATAGCTAGCAATGATGTGGTTTATTGGACATGGAGTAGTTTGAGACAGTCATGCTGTTTGACCAGTCTTGAAGTGTATCTGGTTTTAATGAAGATGGATCCACTTCCACCTTTGGTTCCTCATTTTGAGGTCTGAATGTGTGAAAGGCATTGTAGCTTTGCATGGCTGGGGTGTTCTCAGTGGCCTTGAACCATGTCTCTGTAACTGCACAGACATCACCATTCTCTAACATGAGGAGTGTTTCCAGAGAACACAGTTTTGTGTTTAAACTCCTTGCATTAAGCAGCACACGTCTGAGTTTGTCTCGATTAGATTTTGTTATGTTGGAAAATTTGTTGTTTTGACATTGCATAAAAAGGGCACTATGGGGGAGTTGAGGGCTTTTACCAGTATCTGAAAGCCTAGTGGGGACAGGTGCAGACCATCTCTAGCAAAGCAGTGAAATCTGTCTACCATATGCTCTCAGGCTGACAGATACTGAATCCCCCTGCATTGACACCAGTAGCTGAACCAATTGTTGAAGTCAATCATTTTTTGTTTATATTGTGGCATCATCCTGGGTGAGGGTAGGATACTGCTTAGGGCTAGGGACATACCTGTCTGGGACGCATAATCAGAGAGTTCCCTCATGTTTCTCTTCATATAGTCCAGAGAAGTACGTCTCAAGTCATTCACGCCAATATGGACTATGATAGAGTCATAACAGTACTTGTTGCATAACTTGAGTGCATGCATGATTTGTTTGATCCTGGCACCTGATAGGCAGCTGAAAGTGACCTTCTTCTTGTCCAATCTAGTGAGGGGGACATCTGTGTGTCTCATTACGGATTTGCCTATGACCAAGACATTTGATGTGTTTTTCTCAGGGGCTTATTTGTTGAGACATAGGTGTGTGTGTGGATATGTATAGTGTTTTTTTTTTTTTTTTTTGCTTAGTGGTAAGTGTGGGTGGTGTAAGTTTGGGAGGCTTCTGTTCTTTTGCTAGGCTTTTAGTGAGTACATCCATGTTTGTGGGTTTATGTGTCGTGACCTTATTTTGTGTGAGAGATGAGGTTTGTGTGAGAGGTGAAACATGTGTGCTGACAACCTGTTTGATGTCTAGTTTGTTTTTACATGAGAGAATTAACTCCAGTTCCACAGTGTATTTGCATCTCTCACATAGGCTGTTAGTTTGCTTTTGGAGTAAATGGTTGTCAGCATACATGAAGCAATTGCTACATTGCCTCAAGATGCCCATATTGATCAAGCTGGCAGGAGAAATGATGGGAAACTGCCCGTCCGTTGTGGCAGGATTTTTCTGAATGTGGTATTTGGGAAGTAAGTGGGCTAACTAGACTTAGTTGCAAATAGCAAAAGTGAAGCAGTAATTCAATTAAATACAGTTAACAAAGTGCAGTGCTGGCTTAAAATATACTTATTTTTCAGGGTATCTTTTTCTGTGGATGCCTTGGATTTCAATGCAGATGCACTCCTGACCTATGGCTAAAGTTTCCAAATTTTGATCAGCAAACCTGTGTAAACATGGGGAACCATGATTGCACATTTCTTTTATACCAGCAGGATGAAAGTTAAGCCCTCAAGACAATCAGATAAAAACACAATAAGCTATCGACCAGTAGTTCCCACCATGGATGGGTTGAATTTAGCTCTCTGTTCCCATCATAGTGCAAAAGAACCCTCCCAGTGTAAAACAAATTAAATTTGAGCTCAAATGTAGTAAAAAATTCTTTAGAACAGAAATAAGAATTCCCGCAATATCAGGAATCCTTGTAAATAAGTTCAACAACCCTGAGAAATGTTCAGAACACACAAAAACTTTGCAAAACATAGAAATATTTGGTAAACTCAGAACAGCTTTTGCAGAATACTGTTAAAGCAATCTAAAAACAGTACAGTAACAAAAAGATGGAGTTTCTTTAACAAGTGTAGGCTGAACAGCAGTGATAAAGTCAACAAAATAAATACATGGAGCACAGAAGTGTTAAATATCACTGAAACAGTTAGATCAAGTGCAACAAAATATACTTATATCACCTCTGTAGGTCCATATGGTTTTAGAAGCAATCCATGTCTTGCAGTCACAGGTGTTCAAGCCAGACACAAAAAAAGCTTTAAATAAATGAGCATACTCTTACAAAAATGTAAGATTTTTATGCCAGCAGGATGAAAGTTAAACTTTCAAGTCAATCAGATAAAAACACAATAAGCTATCAACCAGTAGTTCCCACCTTGGATGGGTTGACTTTAGACTTCTGCTCCCATCAAAGTGCAAAAGAACCCTCCCAATGTAAAACAAACTAGCTTTGAGCTCAAGTGTAGTAAAAAAATCTTTAAAATAGAAGTAGGAATTCCCTCAATATCAGGAATCCTTGGAAATAAGTTCACTAACCCTGTGAAATGTTTACAACACACAAAAACATTGCAAAACTTAGAAATATTTGGTAAACTTAGAACAGCTTTTGCAGAATACTGTTAAAGCAACCTAAGAGCAGTACAGTAACAAACAGATGGAGTTTCTTTAACAAGTGCAGGCTGAATAGCAGTGATAAATCTAACCAAATAAATACAGCACAGAAGTGTTAAATACTACTGAAATTGAGCAAGTGCAGAAAATATACTTATAGCTGCTCTGCAGAACAAGATGGTTTTAGAAGCAATCCAAGTCTTGCAGTCATAGGAGTCCAAGCCAGGCACAAGGAAGCTCTAAATAAATGAGCACACTCTTAGAAAAAATGTAAGGTTTTTGTGTTTAAATTACCTGTTTAATTGTTTTTGGCACACACTCAAGTGTGATAGCCATTTCTGTGCATTTAAAGTGTTTTTTTGATTGTATTTGCTTTATTTTCTGAAAAAAAAAAAAAAAAATATATATATATATATATATATATATATATATATATATATACTTGTTTTCCTGCCTTTCTAAGCTAGTATAGTCCATTTTTCAGGTTAGTGCTGAATTCAGGGCTGTGTTACAAGTTTCTGTGTTTGCCCATACCTTACTTGGATAGAAGGAAGTTTCTCTGTTCACTGTGAGAGAGGGAGCTTTGAGCAGCCTATCTTTCCCTGGAGGAGTGGTTTCAGCCCAGAAATTAGTAGTTTATTGGCTATTTTGGGCTAATTTCTCTTTCATTTCCCAGCTATAAAACCCGCATTTGCGAAGTATTTGCGCTAGTATACAGCTCAGCAAGCTCCTGCCTGGTGCCCTGCAGAGCTCTACAGCAGCAGAGAGACAAAAGAGAGACTTTGGAGTGATTAAGTGTCATTTTTTTGCATTTTCTTGCTGCTTTTAGCTAATTCCACCAACAACATCGATTTTCTGGAGTTTCTGTGATTTAAAAAGCTTGTTTCAGCTACATATTGTACTTATTTTACTGCCTGCACTTTAACAGTCATTTTTGTGTTTAAATTACCTGTTTCACTGTTGTAGGCTACACACTCAAGTGTGATAGCCACGTCAGTGCATTTAAAGTGTTTTTTTATTGTATCTGCTTTATTTTCTGAAAAAAAACAAAGAACAAAAAATATACTTGTTTTCCCGCCTTTCTAAGCTAGTATAGTCCAGTTTTCAAGTTTGTTCCTGGAGGAGTGGTTTCAGTCCAGAAATTAGTAGTTTATTGGCAATTTTGGGCTAATTTCTATCTCTTTCATTTCCCTGCTATAAAACCCGCATTAGCACAGTTTTGCGCGCCGGGCAGTGCCGGTTAGCTAGGGTATAACTATTCCCGCCTCCACAAAGTCTACTCTTCAATTTTTCCCTTGGAACTAGACAAACTTTCAACTTAAGCACTCAAACCATTCACTTCTCATCCCAGCACTTGCTCAAAACTCATAGCAAGCACTAATAAACCTTAGCACTAGACCCCCCCTATACTGTAGAGAAGGACAAGGCTCTCTATTTGACCTTACCAGCCAATCAGTAAAACAGTTTACTGTACCTATCCAGGCATGTCCAAAGGGCAGTTTCAAGTGTACTCTCCGGTCCAACTGGTGAATCTAGGCATTTTGAGGCAATGTTACAATTGCCTCATGTACACAGACAACCCTCTCCTCCTTCCACCAAACACTAATACATGCGAGAGATGCAATTATACAGCCAAACTGGAGGCTAAGCTCTCTCAACCCAAGACTGGACCAGGCAGTCAAGAAGAGAAGGGAATTACTTGCATCACACCACCAGTCTCACATAGACCTATGAAACCAGCACCTGCAAAAAACACAAATAAATACACAAAAACATACTCGGAGGCTCTAAATAAAAATCTGCAAAAGCAACAGAGACCTCCAAAGCAGACATCCAAGAAACCTCCACCCCCCCAACACAAACCATGAAACACATAAGTCACAAAATCAGTGTGCCACGCAATCACAGCCCTTAAGGCAAAATAACATACCCAATACACAAGTAATAGGTGACTCTATAGTCAGGAACACTGACGTCCCACTCACTAGGCTGAACAAAAAGCAGGCTACTGTTAGCTGCCTGTTGGATGCCAGGATCCGCCACATAACACGAGCACTCAGGTTACACCAGAGCAAGTACAAATATGACTCTGTTATTGTCCATGTTGGTGTGAATGGCCTAAGTCATACCTCCCTGGACTACATGAAAAGAGACATGGAGGAGCTCTCTGATTACGTAGCCCAGGCTGGTATGACCCTGACCCTGAGTAGCATCCTGCCCTCACCAAGAATGATACCATGGTATAGAGAAAAAATCATCAATTTCAACAATTGGCTAAGCTTCTGGTGTCATTCAAAGGGGATCCAATGTCTGTCAGCCTGGGATGACATGCTCAACAAGCCACGCTGCTTCACTAGAGATGGCTTGCACCTGTCACCCTTAAGCTTTTGAATACTGGCCAAGGCTCTTGCCACCCCCATAGTGCCTTTTTTAGGCAAGGCTCAAAAGACAAACCCACCGATAGCACAAGTAACAAAAAACTGAGGGTAATGCTACTCAATGCCAGAAGTCTAAACCTCAAAATGCAAGCACTCGAGGTACTCCTCAGTATGGAGAAAATCGATATATGTGCAGTAACAGAAACCTGGTTTAAGGGTCCAGAGAGCACCCCAGCACTACCAGGCTACAACTAATACCATACATTTCAGCCACAAAACCCAGACCGAAATACAAAAGGTGGGGAGTATCCATATTCATCAAGGATACTCACACCTCCAGGTTAGTGGCACAGCACGATGCTTAAGAGATCATCCACATACAACTAACAATGGGCAAAACTGCTATTCAAATTATAGCTTGCTACAGATCACCCATCATTTCCCAGGACCCCCACTCCACATTCCTGGAAACAGTGGGAAACATAAAGATCCTACCAAACACCCTGATACCGGGTGATTTCAATTACCCAAACATTAACTGGTAAAACTACTCAAATACAAACTCCCTTGCCCAACATGTCCTAGAATTTATAAACTCAAACGCTCTGGATCAACTGGTCAACACCCCCACCAGAGGTGACAACATATTGGACCTGGTCATCACCAACATGGCGACCGGTATTCCACACTGGAGGTCAACCCCTCGCTGGTTAGATCTGACCATAAACTAATCACTCTGGATATCCACATTCTGCCACTACCCCCGGTCAAAGAAACCACCGTGAAAAACTTTTCAAAAGCAAACTTCAAGTTACTTAAGACCGAGGTAGGAAGTATCAAAGCCCCCATGCTAAAGGATAACGCTGTCCAAGCTGCACAATCCTTTACTAATGCACTCTATGGGCACCTACAAAAATGCATGGATTGTGCTATCCCAAACAAAACCAAGACTCACTCCTCCAAGAAAAGGAAACCAGTCTGGTGGGCCCCTGCCATAAACAAGCTATACAATAGAAGGAGGAAACTAGTACAGAAAAGAGTAAAATCCCAAGAAGGGAAGACATCCCTGATCAGTATCAGCAAGAAACTATGTTCCCTCATAAAATCATCCAAGGCTAGCTTCGAAAGAAAAATTGCCATGGACTCCAAAGATAACCACAAGGCATTCTTTAGCTATGTTAAGAATCTAAGTGGCAATTCTCAGATCTGCTCAGAGTTAGTGCAGAATGGCACAAAATACACTGAACCAACCGATATAGCCAACATCCTGGCAGACAGGTTCAGTGCAAACTTCACCGCCCTCTCACCCCAAAAAGGGCCCATAACTATACCAGAAGAATGTAGTGCCCCTAAAATCACAGACACTCAGGTTAAAACAGCTCTCTCCAAAGCCAAAAACATAGCATCAGTAGGACCGGACGGTGTCCCAGGCTGCGTCATACACAAGCTCAAAGATGAACTAACCCCTCACCTGAACACACTGTTTAAACTCAGCCTCTCCACAAGCTACATGACCACAGAGTGGCATACAGCAACAGTTATTCCCTCCACAAATGGTGGAGCCACAACGGACCCCGAGAACTATCACCCTATAAGCCTGACTTGCTTGGTCTGCAAAGCTATGGAGCGCATCATCATAAATCTCATTAAGAGAGACATTGGGAACCTCCAAACACTGGACCCTACCCAGTTCAGCTTTGTTAAGGGCAGATCATGCCTCCTAAACCTGGTAGACTTCTTTGAGACAGTTACCAAGGCTATAGATGAGGGAAAGGTGGTCCACACAGCCTACCTAGACCTCACAAAGGTCTTCAACACCATTCCCCACTCAGGTATTATAGACAAGCTCACCAGCCTGAACATAAACCCCTACGTCACACTATGGGTTGCCAACTGACTCATGGACAGAACCCACATGGTAAGAGTTGCGGGAGCTAGGTCTGACTCTAAACCAGTTACAAGTAGCGCTCCCCAGGGCTTAGTCCTAGGATCCCTCCTGTTCGGCATATACTTCTCAGAGGTACAAGTAAGCACAGGAGGACAATGGCTGACCAAGTTCGCAGACAACTGCAAACTAGGGGCTATAATTGTCTCTCTGGCTGACACAGACATTCTCCAAAAGGGTCTCACTGAGACAGATACCTGGTGTCAAAACCATGGCCTCAAGCTAAATGCCAAAAAGTGCATAGTCATCCCCTTTGAAAAAAATAAAGTACCCACAAACTACCACATAGGTGGTAGCCCCCTAAATACAGAAGACATAATAAGGGATCTGGGGACCCAAGTAGATAGTAACCTCTCCTTTGATAATCACATTGTCAAAATGGTTAGAAAATCCTTCTATGTGGCCCACCTAATCACAAAAGGGTTTGCATCCAGATCGAAAGAGGTCATTGGGCCCCTCTATGCATCATTCATCAGACCCATCATAGAGTACAATGCCCCATTTAGGATGTACCTTACAAGACACCTGCAACAACTGGAAAGACCACAGAAGTACCTCACTAAGAGAATCACTGACCTCAAGCAGATGCCCTATGCAGCTCGACTGAAGAAACTCCAGCTGTACTCGGTTGCATACTGCCTACTCAGAGGTGATCTCTGCCTGACATACAAGGCCATGTCTGACACAGAATTGATGGACATGTTCCACCTAAAAAAAACCATATCCCCTCGAGCCACACACTCCAGGGATCTAAACCTCATCACAACAATAAATAGGACGTGATGGGGGGATAGATTCCTGTCCCAGAGATTTCCCATGCTCTGGAACAAGATTCCAATCTACATTAGGCAGAGCTCCTCGCTAACCCTCTTCAAGAGAAACCTTGACGAGTGGATAGGAAACAGAAAGTTTACCCAGGGATCACTTCAATGGCTCTGCTGGACAGAAGCACAGGGAACTAATCTAAGGGGGTGGCAAAAGCCAAAACATTCCAGCTAGGCTTATAAATGCCTTCGGGCAGATAGCCTAGTACCTATCTATGAACCTATGAACCTATACCTGCAGGATGCCTCAGGCCAATCAGATAAAAACACAATAAGCTATCAACTAGTAGTTTCCACCTTGGATGAGTTGAATTTAGCTCTCTGCTCTCACCAGAGTGCAAAAGGACCCTTCCAATGTAAAACAAACTGACTTTGACCTCATGTGCAGTAACAAAAGCTTTAGAACAGAAGAATTCCTGCAATATTAGGAATCCTTGGAACTAAGCTCACTAACCCTGAGAAATATTCTCAGACAGTGTTGGATCTACTGTAAAACTAATGAAGCTTAAGCTTCAGAGCCCCTAATCCTGGAGGGCCCCTGAAGCAACGTTTTTTAATGATTGAATTTTTCAACAAAATCAATTGAGATTTTTAGTATTTGTTATTAAAATAAGGCTATTTTAGTGATAGAATCATAAGCTAATGGATTTAAGTACTTAATAGTGACCTTAGAAATTCTAAGTTAGTATATGGTCAAATACCCATTTATATAGTCTCAAAATGCCCCTGTAAGTGGTCAAATTTCAAAATTTTCTTGGGAGCTTTCAGTGTCTGAACCCTCAGCTGTACTGGCTTGTTGAGTTCACCAGAATCTACATTTTGGCAGTTGGATCCTCAAATCCTTTGTTGGTGCATGTCTTAATAGTTCTATAGTTCAGCCTCAGTCCTTAAGCTAGAGCCAATCGGATCCATAAAAAGACATCTGAATTCTCAATTAAGGCTGCACTCATCTCACTTGTGCATCTTAACACCAAAAATCAGATTTTCATCTCTTTATCCTAACAAGCCTCCTGTGATGACTTTCTTCTAAGTTCTTCTCTAGTAGAGAATGAACAATACTTTTTTCCACATATTGATGTTGGGTGATGTGATTTTTCTTTCCTTCAGATTTTCTTTTTCTTCATTTTTGATAAGTTTTTGATTATATCTTTGTTAGTGTTTAGTGTTAAAGATGCCTAGGTCAAGGTGTGCTTATAAGCTTGGTCCATAGTTAACACGGAAACATGATATTTTTATGTGTATATTTCTACTGTTTCGTTAGCCAGCAACTAGTGCTCCAGTTCCCATATTTACTGAGATATTTCTTTTTCCTAGCAAGAAATTTTTATACTTTGCTTATGCAGTTGAGTTTTTTGGAAGTGACAGACCTGGCCTATTTCTCATTTACTTTATTTTAAGTGGTAGAATTCTTTGTAGACAGTTAAACATAAGTATTCACGTGGGTCATGCTGAAGGTAATGCCTTTACAACAGTTTACCTGAGTTATTTTTCTTTGTGGCATCTTCGGTCCGCCCCAGTGCCATCTACTGAATTTTTATATAACTATTGTTTCACTTCTACAGCATTTTTTCTATTCAGTATTTATTTTGAAGAATCTGATTGTTTTTTGGCATTTTTTGGGACAGTATTGTTCAAATAAAATATATATTGAATAAGGAATAAAGCAAACTGAACTAATAACACCTTTATGACTGTAATTGTATTCTTTTTAATGTATTATTCAATGCTTTGGCCATTGAGTATATTTTATATTTCATTGATCAATCATTACAATATTATTCTATATCTATATGTGTGCATTTGTATGTATATTATTACCATATTATGATTATTTTTTATTGCTATTATTATTTTTTTTTTACTGTATGTACAGTATGTTATTGTTCACTGCAATACTAATTTATTTTTGGGCATGTAGTTTACATTCATGAAATCAAATGCGAGTTTAGCACCAGTATTGTATAGTTTACTTTTGAAGGGAATACTTTGTCCACATTCTGCCATAATGCTAACCAACACATCTAACATGTACTAACCTAACCTAACCTTTGTAGAATGTGAACATAGTTTTCCCTTCACAAGTACAATATACAATAAAGATTAGGTTAGGTTAGGTTTGCACTAGTGACTTTGACATATGAGATAACCCAGTAGAGCAATCTTAATCAAAATCTGTGATGCAGTGGCTGAATTTAAAAAAAATTGTGGTGATCTGCCATGGAACAATCCCAATGAAGAAGATAACAGTGTTTACCCATACCTCATTGCTGGTGGAAAGGGGCTCACTGTATGGCCCATTTCAAGGACTCTACCCCACCACCCCATTCTCTGCTACTTGGGCCTCGAGGTCCTTGCAAAGGCAACAAGGCCCTTTGGACTTTGTTGGATGTTGCCCTATTGTTGCTGGTTGTGAAGGGCCACATAACAGTTCAAGCTTCAGGGTCCCAAAAATGTAGGTTCGCCACTGTTCTCAATACTCAAAAACTTTGCAAAACTTAGAAATATTTGGCAAACTCAGAACAACTTTTGTTGAATAATGTTAAAACAACCTAAGAGCAGTACAGTAACAAACAGATAGAGTTTCTTTAACAAGTGCATGCTGAAAAACAATGATAAATTCAACCAAATAAATAAATGCAGCACGGACGTGTTAAATATTACTGAAACAGTTAGAGCAGTCCATGAATACTGTCTGTTGAAGTGACTTGGTCAAAGTCACACAGAAGACAAAGACTGAGGGAATCAAACCCTGTACAACAGGAAGCATTTCATTAAAAGCTCATAGCCTTGCCTATCTGTACAAACTGCCAGACAAACAGTTATTGTCCAAATTCAATGCATTTCACACCCATGAATCTGAAAAAACAAGCTAAATCAAAAATGCCTTCATAGTTAAAACACTTTTAACATTAAAATCATAGAGTTTATGATGCACAATGTATTCACAGGTAAACAGTAAACACACTGTCAACATTCAACAAAACAAGGAACCCTAGGCTAATACTCACAGAACATAGCTCATATGATGATGCTCCTGTTTACTTCAGGCCATTCCTTCCTTTATGTCATGACTTCTCTGAGATACAGGAAACAAGTATGTATACATACATGCATGCACAAAACCACACATACACACACACACACACACACACACACACACACACACACACACACTCACAAACACATACACATGTGATTATTAATTACAGTCCCTTGTATGACTTTGTGATGAATTATATGCTCACTTGCAATCACAATAATGAAAAATAATAAATAATTACTTGAAAATATATTTCAGCACACATACTCTCCCACTCTCTTAACTCATGAATCAGAGACAAGCCAACAATCAGGGACAGATTTTAAATGGTGATTTTATATATTTAGGAAGTTGCTAACTTAACAGGTTTTGCATTTACAATAACAGCCACTTGTATGACTGTGCTCCTCAGGTATTACTAGAGATCAAGCAAATAAGGGAGGTTGGCATAATGGTCAAGATATTTACCTTATAGACATAACGTGCAGGGTTTGATTCTCACATGAGTTAATTGGCTAGGCTTAAAATGGCCCATAAGGGCAGTTAGCCTAGTACTATGAATAGATTCGTCAGTAATGGAACAGAATTGTATTTCACCCCACTTTCTCTTATATACTTAGAGCATTGCTAGGATAAGTACAGTTGTGTAAGTTGCACTTACCAATAACAGTAGATGTTCAAATTCCTCACTGCTGCTGTAGCCCTTTGGCCAGCTTCAAAAAGTTCTGCCTCCTGCCATTCCTTCCCTCTCACTGCTAGTCCCAAGCAGGAAATTATCAATCATATTTAATCATTCTTCTTGATTTTCTTGCCCATACAATGAGACAAGAGCCTATCAATCCTAAAATATCCAATCAATAGTAACAACAAACACAACCGTACTTTATATTCTAACTGCATTTATGAATGAGTAGGGGGATTAAGGTTGGGTACGGCTACTGCAGCAGCAAGGAATTTGAACATCTGCAGTTATGAGTTAGAGCAACGTACACAACTGTACTATGTTCCTCAGTTTCACTGCTGTGGAATCCCTTGGCTGTATGGGTTGAGTACTAAAGCCTATTCATCCTATGAGGAGGAAAGATATGGATTCAGGATCCCCTGGAGAATTATCCTAGCAAAGTTTGACCTGGTCCTAGAAAAAGAATCAAGTTTGTAATGCTTTATAAAACTACTTACAAAGCATCATGTAGCTAGCTGCCTCTAGAATGCTTCAAGAATCCATCCATTTCCAGTATGCCATTGAAAAAGACATAGCTTTAGTAAAATGGGCCTTGATACTGCTTGGAATGGATTTGCCATGGTAGAAATAACAAAAAAAAAACAATAGCTGAGGACAGCCACCTGGAAATTGTCTGTTTAGACAAAGGGAGTCATTTTTTGTTGATTTATAAGAAATAAACAGGTGAATGTACAGAGTATACAGAATCTGTTCTCCCTGCACTTAGCTTCTGGGTAGAAATCTGAGAGGTTAATGGCTTGATTCAAAGTAAACTTTGAAACTATGATGGACATTAATGAGAGGTTTGCTCTTAAATACCCCCTATCCCTATTGGAAATCAAATAAGGTTCACCCACCATTACAGTTTGCAACTCAGTTACTCTTCTTACAAATGTCAGAGCAATGATGAGTACAGTTTTCCAAGTAAAGAACCTTAAATCAGCTTGACGGCCATGGTCAAAAGGGGACATAGTCATCTTCTTCAGCAGATAGATGAGATCCCAAAGAGGAGCATGTTGTTTATGGGGTGTTCTCAGGTGTAAAACTCCTTTCGGAAACATTTTCACAACAAAAAGAGAAGAAAGATGAGGATTCATGGGCAGGCATACTGAAATGGTTGCAAGCTGAATATTTATAGAGAAATAAGTCAGGCCAGAGAAAGTAATTCACACAAATATTTGAACACACGTGGTACAATATCCCTGATTGGCCCTTGGTTATTGGTTAGGCACCAACTAGAAAATTGCTTCCACTTACCAATTTTTCTAGTAGCAGGTTTTCTTGCCTCCTTTAGTACCTACTGCGCTTCTTCATGAAATAAGTGCCTAAAAGGTATTAAAACTGAATCTTCTAGTCAGTCAATTGAAATTGCTTTATACTGGTGTGTAACTGCCCATGTCTTTTGTGAATAGATCCATTCTGATGGGGGAGCTTGTGGTAATTGCCGTTGGAAAGTTCCATAAGAGGAGAGAACCAATGTTGCTTGGGCTAAAAGAGAATCACCTCAATTATTTTTGTGGGGTATCCTTTTAAATCCTCAGAATTGCCCTGGATATCAGTGGAAGGGGTGGAAACACATAAAGGGACATTTGTTTCCAAGGGAATGAAAAACAAATCTATCTTCCAGACTTGCTTACAGGAGCAGTGGAAAAAAAACTTGTTTAGTTGTTGTTTTGAAAGGAGTCAAACTGATCTATTTGAGGTGTTCTCCACAACTGGATCAATGCTTGGAAGACCCTCCCCCATTCAATTTCCATTCAGGAGGGTCTGTCCTAGTCCTACTCAACTTGTCTCCCACTATGTTTTGCTCTGTAAGTTGCTTGCAGGGTTAAGGAATGCTGAAGAGCTAACTCTGAAGCTATCGCTGTTAGCCTGCACAGAAGTAAAACCTTGTACCTCTTTGCTTGTTCATATACCACATGATTATGGTATTGTCTGTAATCACCTGAAGAGGACCTGGGGACCAAACGTGATGGGGAAACTTCAAGGCATGGATTACAGCAAACATCTCTTTTAAACTGATGTGGTTTGATCTTTCTGAAGGATTCCATAGGTCTTATTCATTTTCCTCTCTGGAAATTGCTCCTCAAGCAAAATCTGATGCATCTGGGTTCAGTTGAATTTATTGTCTCCACCAATGCAGTTCCCTTTTTATAAAGTCCCAAACTGGGATTTGATACTTCAGAGAATGAAAATGCTGAATTTGGCAAGCTGTATTATAAGAATCATAGAAGCCACAAATTGTAGGATACTGAGAAATTCTCTTGCAGAAGTTTGTGACTGATTGGAGAAATTCACGGAAGAAATTCAGATAAAAAGCCACCTTTTGTTTTGTTAAAAAAGCCTTTTGAAGACAAGAATCTATAAGGCATCCCAAAAAGACAATCTTGTGAGCTGGAGTCAGAGGAATTTGAAGTATTTAACTGGACGGCTAGACTGGTCAAAATAAACATAACCTATGTTAATTATTTTTGGCATATGCATAAGGCTCTGCATAGATAAGCAAGTTGTCTAAATAAGGAAAACTGTGAATGCCATTCAGTCTGTAGTAAGATATGACTAGGTCTAGGCATTTTTGAATACCCCTGAAGCTGTAGCTAAACCAAAGGATAATGCAGAGAGAACTGATAATGTCAGCTAGAAGCAGAGAACCTTAGAAATTTCCTAAAGCCTATGGCTATGGGAATATGTTAGTAAGCATCCTTTAGGTCTAGCGTTACCAAGAAACTTGTGAGGAATGAGAGGTAATGTTCTGTAAGGTCAACATTTTCAACTTTGGAACTTTCATGTACAGATTTAGAAATGAAAGATCTAGTTCTGGTCACAAAGCAGCCTCTTTCTTTGGTATCAGAATAGAAACCTTTGCCCCGTTGACTTAAAGACACTGATTTTATGACTCCTTGGTTGTGTAAAGGCTAAAGAACCTGAGGAATAGAATTCTGTTTTTGTTTGGATAGTGTGGAAGTATTCCCCTGAAAAGAGATTTTTGTTTCCAGTGCTATTTGTAAACCTCCTGCACTATTTTTTAACACCCAAGAGTCTGAAACAATGTTTTGCCAAAGGGGAATATTGAGGGCCAGTTTTGGGGACAGACTTGTAGAGATACTGGCCAGGGGGGAGAGGAGAGGGAAGAGGGTACTGAATGCTGTCAGTTTTATTCTGTACTGTTGGCCTGTTCCTGTTACTGCATTTTGTTTGTCGGAAAAGACTGATTTTGTTTATTTGGCTTTTCTGTGTAAGAGGAAAGCCTATAAGATTTTTATTGGGGGCACATGAAATATCTTGAAAACTTCCTAAATTAATTTACCTCTTTCATCATATTGCTTGAGAACTTTGTCAGCAGAAGAGCTAAACAATACCTCCTTATCTAAAGCTGAATCCAAGATTTCAGACTTTATTTCATCAGCAAACCTTTGGCTATACACTGTAGCAATAGCAATGGCCCTAGACATGATATCTGAGTATACACATTCTTCAAAGCATGTTTAGATACCTGATAAAGGGAAAAAAGTTTTGGTTAAAAAGAGCTATCTTCTCTAGGAAGAGTAATATCTCATCATTTCAGGGGCACATCCATTTGTTCCCATAAAAATACTTAATTCATCCTAGCAATAGTCTAATTAAAATAAAATTCCTCCACAGAGGGATACAAATTTAAGTCCCTGCTCACAATCACAGCATTGGGCTTGGGAATCCATAGAGAAGAAGACCGATCTCTGTCAAAATCAGAATCATCAGACCCTGTCTCTTCAGGAATAACTTTACAAGGAATGCCAATCTGTAAAGGCTTCTGCATACCAGGTTTACTGCCTGCAATGTCTGTCTAGCCAAATTAAGGAACTCATTTTTTAATAGTGACTTCATCAGAAGAATAATGTTTAATTTTTGTTTTTTTTTTTTTTGCTTTTTTGGGTTTTTTTTTCTTAATAGGAGTTCAAGCTGAAGAGGACTGACTCAAAAAAGGAACGTTTTCCTAGTCTAATGGTCTTTTGCCTCACTTACCTAAAGTAGAATCTTCCATAGTATCTCCCAGGCCTGAAGGTGGTTCTCCCATGCCAATATCAGGCACATAAACAGCCAACGAGTACATGGCTGACCCCAGATTCATGCTGGCTGAAAGTACTACAACAGAAGAAACCGGAGAGGTAAATGAGTATTCCAAACAACAAACAATGGCCACTGCAGGTTTACCAATAATTGGATGAGACATATACTGAATATGCAACAATGACAAGGAATTCTTGGTAAGTGATATTATTTTTCCTTCTAGGTACTGTGGGAGAAGATCCAGCTGGATCAGAGTGAGTACCCATGCTATAACCAGGGAAGAAGCGAGCAGGTCAGAAATTATATTGTCACAGAGTGTTCATAAGCAGTACACTCACTCACAACACTTTCTCAGTGCATTATTGCTGTCCTTAGACCTGATAATATACAAGTGTTAATTCTTACTATGACTGCAACTCAAGCTTGATTTATATTGCCATTTGTTCCCACTGTGAAGCATTTAATATTGACATAGCCACTGGAAACTGATCAATAGGATCAAGGAACACTTGTATGCTATCAGGTCTAAGGAAAACAATAACGTACTGTATAGGCATACTTTGTCCTGTTCTTGTTTCTAGCAATTTTATTTTTCTGTGTTAGAACACATTGCTAAGGACTATAGAGGGGGTGATTTAAAAAAAAAATAGTTGCCAAGGAAAGAAACTTTATGGCAACTAAGAATGTAATCTGATAAATATCCTGGACTTAAAGATACTTATTCTTTTGGCTTTTCCTGGTTAGGGATCACCACAGTGGATCACCTGTCTGCTCATGATTGGCAGTGGAGTTTTACAGTGTTGAGTTGCCAGCCTGGTGCCCAACCTTCCACAGAAGGCACACACATGCATACACTCATGCCTAGGACCAATTTAGAGTGTCCAATCCACCTACAGCATATCTTTGGGATGTGGGAGGAAACTGGAGCACACCCACATGACGGACATGCAGACTCCGCACAGAAGGCACCCCAGCCAAAAATCGAACCAGAGAACCTCTGGCTGTGAGGCGGCAATGCTAACCGCTGCACCACCATGGCCGCCCTCTGGACTTAAAGATACTATATGTATCAAATGTTTTTTGTAAATGTGACTGTCTCTTTAAACAAATGTTGGCTTTCTAAGTTGAATTAACTGGTTAATGAGACTATTACTGTTTGAATTTTGTATACAAACTGAAATTTTTAAGCATGGTTTTAGTCTGAAGAAGTCCTTCTGGATGAAAACGCTAAAATAAAATCTGTCAAGTTTTTAATCATCTGTTCTCCTTCGTTTGCCTACTAGTGGATGATTTTCTTTTTTTAAATTGAAAAGTTTGCATTAAAAAATGTTTTCTTTTTCTAATGTACCAGTTTAGGGTTGTTAAGTTTCCGAAGTAGCAGGCCTCCAGGATGTCCTTAAGGCTGTTAGGGATCTGAGGTTACAGGTCTCTAGGATGTCCGTAAAATTGTCCGATCTGAATCTGATGCAGGCAGAACTGGATCATGGTCAAATAAGGCATACCTCTCAACCTGGAAACATCAAAAATCTGGACAAGGCCCATGAAAAATAGGTACAAATCTAAATAGAAAGAAGTGTCAAAACACTGAGTAATCCACAAACTGGTAGGAAGGAGAACAAAATAACCATTTATTCACAGACTAAGCGCTTTCACCCTATGTCCACATAGGTACAAATCTGTATGCTGATTAATATCAAATTTGCATACATAGGTACGTAACCCCACCCACTCCAATGGAATTGTGGGATACCAACTTTCAAATGCAAACTGAAGAACAGGCAACCAAAATATGGCACCAGGGTTCCCTTGCAGCCATTGTAATGTCCCATTACCTGTCTATTTTGCCTCATTTACCATAAACACTAACGTGTGCATACTGCTTTACTTCTACAATGATTATTTGGATTTTAGTTTTACATTTTATAACACAATGCACAAACACTAAAACATCTGCTAAACAAAGCTGCTAAACAAAGCAATACTGTCTCACAATGAAAATAGACTTGGCATTAAAACTTCTCTGCCACTGAAACTCACATTTATTGAAACAGCATTGAAACCCACACACCACATCCAAAAAAAATGCATCTGACCAGTGGTGGATAAAGATTACCTTTGGGCTGTTTTCAAATCATTGGCCTCTTGCACACAAAACAAGAAACATACATGTGTTGTTTGATAGACCTTCCTGGCTTTATTAAATTATATTCCTTGTATAATACAGCACACTTGTTAGACAGAGCGCATTTTAAACTTATTGTTTGAACATTTTTCCAGTAGGCAATGAAACAAAATGCATGAACCAATAATGACAAAACTGTTCACTTCAGAACATGTCCATCATAAAAGTCTACTTCCACACCCACACACAATATATATATATATATATATATATATATATATATATATATATATATATATATATATATATATGTATATATTTATAGAATGACAGTAGTGTAAGCCATAGGGATCTTGCACAGCTTCTCGCACTTATTTTCAATTTCAGTTATTTTTATTTTGGGGGGGTACAAATATTTTGGAAAGTTGTTAGAATAAAATGTTGTGTTACCACAATGCATTTCACTGCCAAGTCTTGGCCCCAGGACTCTGTGTACTACAGGCAGAGCAACATACCACTATGCCAAATAAGCAGTTTCCTAAAAGACAGGAAGACTGAAACTTAAATGGCTATCATTTACTGAATTCAGTTCTCACTGCTCACCATAGCTGTAGCCTCAACCTCTTAGCAAAAAAAAAACCTTGACAAAATCAATAATGGGGGAATACAGCCCCAAAATAGGGACAAATTTAAAATACTGATCTTATAAACTTAGAAAATTGCTAGAATAAAAGTTTTTTGTGTTACCATTTAGTTTCTGAAGAATATGAAGTCTGAAATTCAAATGCCTGTCATTATTTAGTGAATTCAATCCTTCAGTTTGCCACAGTCATGAAAACCACAGATTTTATGAGGACAGATCAAAAATGTGAGGCTTTAATTCACAAGTGGTAGTGGCTAAGGACTTTAGGCTCTTTTCACCCTGTACCATGATATCAGCTCAAAAAAAAAATCAGGGAAAAAAAATAAAACTTGAAAAAAGTCAGAAATGAAGGGGTGCCACTCGGGAATAGTGGCACCCCATTATTTGTACCCCAAACTTGGTAAAAACCAAGTAATTAAGTATGATTGGGAGGTCTGAAATAAGGCCTAAACAGGGTAATGGTCTGGGGCCTCCCCAATCCATATCAATATTCCATTACTTGTGTAACGTCCCTCACCGGTGACAGTGGTGAGGATTCAGGTCCCTTGGGTACTGGCCCAGAGCAGGGATGTCACATATTGGTGAGCAGTACTGGGGATATTAATTGAACTTCTGTAGCCTGTAAGCAGTTGTCACTGAAGGTGTGTGTACTCTCAGCAGCCACAAGGTAAACATATAGAGTTTCTTTTATTTAGTTAGTTAGTTTAGTTTAGTCAGAGAAAGCAAGCAAAGATATCAGCAGAGGATTATGGCAAGCTGACAAAGAATCAGTTGGCCAAGGTGTGTGAACCCAAAGGACTGGTGCATGCCATCCTGACTAATGAGGAAATAATAAATCACAGCTGCAGCATGGACCAGCACCCAGGAAGACAACCAATCTGGTAATGGGGATTTGCAGCCCTCAGAAACAGGACAGTCCACCTTTTCCTCAAAGGAGTTGAAAACCCATCTGGAATTAAAGAGACTTGAACTGGAGGCCAGATATTTGGAATTAGAATCAGCACAGACTGCGGTGTTTGGAGGCTGAAGAAAATGAGAGAATGCGGCAGGTAAAACATATGGAATTAGAATCAGCAGAGAGACTGCAGCATTTGAAGGCCAAAGAAAATGAGAAACAACGCCAACATGAGAAGAAGATGCTGACTCTTCGTCAGGGTCATGGAGGTAATGGGAAAGGGAATAACTGAACCTCAAGAGCAATAAAGGTCAGTAAATTTCTTCCACAGTTTACAAAGAGGGATAATTTTGATAGTTTTATTCATACATTTGAAAGAGCATGTAAACACTATAATGTTAACTAAGGGCTCTGGATATAGTTCCTGACCCCCTTACTTCATGGTAAAGTTGTAACTGCTGTTTCTAAATTGTCTTATACTGATTGTTTAAACTATGATAAAGTAAAACAATGTATATTGGAATGTTTTAAGTTAACAGCTGAAGCTTACAGAAAAAAAGTTTTGTGAGCAAAGATGTAAGGCAGATGAGAGTGTATATGATTATACTGCTGAGTTAAGCACTTATTTTCATAGGTGGGTGAGTGGGTGTCAGGTCACCACTTTTGAAAGACTGGCAGACATTTTGGTGAGGGAACAAGCCCTTAGCACTTTGCTTGAGGACATGATAATCTGGTTGGCAGACCAGGAGTGTAATTCTGCAAATATGATGGGGATTTTAAAGGGAATCTCTACTTAACAAGCATGGCATCACTGCACAAGAAGAGGATACCCAGTGCTCCACATAGATATAATGGAACCCATGGTGGGCAGCCTAAACCATCCCAACAGAGTCCACCAATAACAGGGGGAGCCACTAGTTCAGGTACATGGCCAGAATCAAGGGTTAGATGTTTTAAATGTAACCAGTTGGGCCATGTAGCATACAGATGTCCACAGAAGCAAGTTGGGGAACAAAATGTGGGGGAGCCAGCAAGTGGGAATAACAGTACACCAGTGGTAAGTTGTCTGGAGACAAAAGGGGTACCAGACAATCACTGGAGTTTATATCCTATCTTAGTGGATGGAAAACAGGCCACTGCTAAGACAGGTACAGCCTCTGGCCAAACCATTGTGAAGTCTGCAGTGGTTAAGCAGGATCAGTACTTGCTTGAGCAGTCCATTCCAGTCAGAGCTTTAGAAGGGCCTCCATTCTAAATGCCTTTGGCCAGGCTTTACCTTAACTGGGAGGGTGGAAAAGGAAGCAAGCAAGAAGGTGTGTTTGAGGATATTGCTGCAGATGTTCTGATAGGGAATGATTCTGATAATGCAGCACCTTGTGTGCAAGCAGATACATGCAGTCAGGAGTGGAGACAAGTATGTGGGGCTGGTAGCCTGGGGGAGACCAACACAGACCCCACACCTAAGGCAAGGGATGGTGAGGTAGCTATTTCAGGGAGAGAGCTACCCTGTAGCTGTGAGCCTGAAGGTGAGCCACAGCTGCTAGTAGGTACTGATGTTCCCTTGGACAGATTGACTGCAAGGGCAGAGGTGAGTGGTAACACCCAGGCTGACAGGAAGGCACTGCTGTCAGAGGATAACAGGCTTCCTGTGGAAGGGGTGTTGGGAAGGATCACAAAGGTAGAGTTGAGACAGGTGCAGCTCTAGGACCCTACACTAAGAGGTTTGAAGGAGTTAGCTAGGGAAGCATCTGATCCTCAAGGAAAAAGGGGAGTCTGTATACTGGAGCAAAGAGTTACTGTATATAAAGGCTAGAGAGTGAGGTAATACAGCTGTTGGTATTGCCTAGAGCCTACTGTCTGGCACGTCTAGCCATAGCCCATGACATTCCTTTTGCAGGTCATATGGGCATAAAATGTACCAAGAGATGTATTATGCAGAACGTATTGGCCTGGGATTGCAAAGGATGTAACAGGGTACTGCAGGACCTGTGAGCAGTGCCAAAAGTAGGCAAGGCAGGAAACAAGGTCAAAGATTTTTTGATGCCTTTGGCTGTTACTGAGGAGCCATTTCAGAGGGTAGCTATGGATATTGTGTGGCCTCTGAGTACCCCAAGTTCCACAGCAAAGACGTACATCCTGATGGTAGTAGATTATATTACTTGATACACTGAGGAGGTTGATCTGTCCTCCATCAAGGCAGAGAAGGTGACAAATGCTTTGTTAGAGATTTTCAGCAGGGTAGGTTTCCCGAGACAAACACTGACTGACAGACTTGCCAATTTCATGTCAGACCTGTTGGATTGTCTGTGGGAGCTCTGTGGGGTGAATCACCTAAAGATCACCCCTACCACCCTCAGACTAATTGTCTTGTGGAGGGGTTAAACTCTACACTAAAGACCATGCTACAGACATTTGCAGACTAGTTTAAGAGAAAGTAGTACAAATATTTGCCCTTTCTGCTGTTTGCATACAGAGAGGTTCCACAGAAATTCACAGATATTTTACCCTTTGATTTTCTGTATGGGCATAGGGTGAGGGGGCTTTAGATTTAATTCATGATGAGTGGGAGGGTGAGTGTGAATCCCACAACAAGTCTGTTGTGGCATATGTCCTAAACCTCAGGATAAAGCTTGGGTCACTCATGGGCTTGGTCCAGGAGAACCTGGCAGGAACCCAACAGCAGAAAAAGGTATGGTATGACAAGAATGCTCGAGCTCGATAGTATGCTGTGGGACAGCAGGTTATGGTGCTCATTCCTGTCAGACACAATAAGCTGCAGGCAGCTTCGGAGGGACACTTCTAAGTAATAAATAAGGTCAGTGATGTTAACTACATAGTAAACCTGCTAGGCAGGAGGCAAGGGCACCAATTGTACCACATTAACATGATGAAGCTTTACCATGATAGGGAAGCCCCTATGTTGAGTATTTGCAGTGGGTGGCAGGAGGGGTCTGAGGGGGATCTATGGCTACATCGTGCCAGCAAAATTGACAGTTACTAAGGTGGAGCCTAGGGTTGCAGGCCTATAATATAACAGTGAAGCACTGTAGTGGGGTCAGCAATGTCAACGCAGATGGAGTCTCAAGACAGGGTATGAGTTAATGTGTTCCCAAGCATTTCTCTAGGGTCACTTGAGAATCTAGCTTGAGTCTTCAAAGGGGGAGAGATATGGCAATGTGAGGTATTGCCAGCTATGCCAAGAGAAGTAGGGCAGTGGATATGGCCTATACCAGCACAGGTAGCTGGAGTTTTGTAAAGAATTATATGTTATTTGTATATCAAACTGATTTGTACAGATGCTTGTGCTGAAAATGTATTTGTAAAGCTGCTTGTGTTAAAAATGAACCAACAGTGGGCCCTGCTGTACAGAAAAGAAATACACCTGTATGTCAGACTATATTGTAACTATTGAAATTAATATGTTGTAACAGATGATACTGGAAGAGAAGAGGTTAATCTCAGTCCAGCTAACTTTGAAAAATAGTCTGAAATTAAATTGCATGGTTTTGGCCATAAAGATTGTATCTTACAGTTCTGATTGCAACCAGAGACGAAATGTCTGTGAAAATCAGGACTAGGAATCCTACGGTATTGTTCTTAGAGGTGAACTAATTGCTACCCTGGAAGGGTGGAAGTTTTGAAATGGTTTTACAGCTTTCTGATGCTATAACACATCTCAGCAAAGCTCTATCTGTGTGTATGATAACACATATGTGCTAGATTCTAGTTCAATTTCTAGCAAAGATGGTAATGTGGGAACCAGAGTCAGATGACCAGATGTGATGTCATTCCATAGCTAGCACTGAAATGATATTTAGATATTAGTGAGAGATGTCACTTAGCTCTCAGCAATCTGTTTTTGAAACCAGACAAAGAAAGAAGACCACTCACCCCACGTCATCTTGCCTTGCTCTAGTAAGTAAACTAGGGAACAGTAATTCTTTAATCAGTCAGGAAAATATTGTGAGTTTAGTTAACTATTCTTTTTCTGTATCTGTGTGAACCTTTCTGTCTGTGTTATTTTTAATATTTCCTGTGACTGAAAGTCTTGTGTTTAGTGTAAATAGATATTTAGCATTTTCATGTTCTTCTATTATTTATTAATATTTTCATGTTTTTTTATTATTTATCATTAAATATATTTACACTTTTCATTGTGGCGGGACTTTTAGAGTATTTATATTTATTTGGTGACACTGTGGCCGCTCCTGAAAGCCTTGCTGCATTGGTCAAACACTACCATTTGTATTAGTATTAATTTTACTCGGTATAATTTGGTACCCTTGTAAGAGCCTTAGAGTAGCTGGCTTTAGAGCATTATGGTGGCAGTAGAACTACCTTATAGTTTGGACATAGCTGGTAAATCTGTGCCAGCTTTCCAAGGTGTGTGTGTGTGTGTGTGTGTGTGTGTGTGTGTGTGTGTGTGTGTGTGTGTGTGTGTGTGTGTGTGTGTGTGTGTGTGAGCTACTTGGGACAGGGACACAGAGCATTGGTTTCACAGAGAGGGCGGTGGAGGCCATGGCTTGGAACACTTGGCTGAGGGCTCAACTCTACAGCTGTGTCAGTGGGGAGTCTTATTGGGGACCTAGAGAGAGAAAGATGGAAACCCAGCCCCTGGACTGAGTTTGTTTCTTTTGTGCTCTTAAGGTAAATTTTGCTTGGTGCCGAGAGCTGCATCTGGAAATACTGTATGTATCTATCTTTGTTCCAAGTAAACAACTCTCACTGGTATCAGTGCTGAAAATTCAGGCTCCTTGATTACCGGTCCAGAGCAGCAGGGACATCACAACTTGGCTGTGTATCCCCAAACCTATCTGTGTGCATACAATTTTTTTTTTTTTTACTTTTCAGTGTTACAGATATTTTGGATTTAATTTAAAACTTTTATTTTATATTTTCCAGCAAAAATACTGATAGACATTTGCTAAACAAAACAAGATGTTCTCACATTAAAAACAGACATAGCATGAGCAACAGAAAAATTATCTTCCATTGAAACTCATATTTATTGAAAATGCATCTGGAAAACCATTAAAATACAAAATGCATACTGAGAGTTGCAGTCAAATAGCATACAGTGATACTAATTAGTGGCTATGTAAAAGGTGCAAGAATTCGAAAGACAAAAGAGTCACACATTTGCTAAATGGCTGCAAGAACCAACTGGATGCAAGAGTCCTTTTTCAAGAGCAGCACAGGAACACTGTCTGATAAAGTGACTTGGTCAGAGGCATGATAGAAGGTAAACAAAGGCTGAGGGAATCAATCCCTACACAACAGAATGAAGATCATTAATGGTTCATAGTTTTATCATCTGCACTGTGTCAGACAAACTGCTATAGCCCAAAACACAGTGCATTTTACACAGATATGTCATCAAAACACAAGATAAATTAAAAATGCATGTGTAGTTAAATATTAACATTAAAATCATACACTTTAATCTGCTCAGTTTATTTACAAACAAATAATAAATA
Organism: Protopterus annectens; assembly: GCF_019279795.1. Classification (NCBI taxonomy): domain Eukaryota; kingdom Metazoa; phylum Chordata; order Ceratodontiformes; family Protopteridae; genus Protopterus; species Protopterus annectens. The sequence continues at coordinate 516,234,610 of NC_056732.1, forward strand.
CAGAGTCGACAAAACAAAGAAACAAATAATTGTTTGAAAGAACTTGACTCATCTAAAGAAGTGCCTGTTTACTGCAGTCAGTTCCTTCCATTGCACCATAAGTAATCTGGGGTGCAACTAAGTATTTTTGCACACACGCAAACACACACACACACACACACACACACACACACACACACACTCACACACACACACACAGCGCACATGCACACACAAACACACACACACACATGCACACACACACACAAACACCACATCCCCCTGTGTGCCCTGGTGTAGCACTACCCCTGGGAATCTGCAGTGAAGTCAGTACTAATTGGCACAAAATAGTTCCTGGCATCTATTTGAAGCACACAATGTTTCTCTTTCCCCATGGAGAACTCCACCTTGGTATGGAACTTCACTGAATACCTTGAGTGTCATTTGATGGGTATTACTTAACATATGTAACATGCAGTGCAACCTCCCTATGATCCATACCCATAATGAGTATGGCCATTTTGATATTATAAGCATGTCTTCACTTTAGCAGCAATAATAATCCAAAATGAACGTAACAAAACCAACGAATCAACCAACACAGTCAGCTCAAAGGATCCACAGCTTGTACAGGGATAAAAAACAATTTATTGTTGACCAACAAAACACTCCAAAGACACAGGGTTAAGCGCTTTCATCTGCCAATACAGACTTCATCAGAACCCCAAACAATAATTACTATTGCATTTAAAAGACTCTTTTGGCGCCAAAAATTCTTAAAGGAACATATCCTATAACTCTGTGAAAAGAAACACTATAAATAACAACCATGCTGAAAACATGTAAAAACCCCAACATTGCCAACCTCTGGTGGTTGGAAATATATAAATATATAAAAAAAATTATAAAATACAAATATAAATAATATACAATTATGAATAATAATATATGTATAAAAATTGATTCACTCAATATGTAATTGAATAGTAAATAAATATTTTAAATATATGAATCTGTCTAACTAACTTCAAGCCAATTGTAAAAAAGGCTTGATACTAATGAAGTCATTAATTCCAGGAAAACGTGTGGCATCCGTTAATATTTGCCATTTATCTTCTTTCATGGCAAGAAGAGCTTTCCAATTACCACCAAACGGTGAAACATCCACTTTGTCAATAATAGAAAATTTAAAGTTGTGTGTGTCACCATATGAGGAGATGTGTCTATAAAGTGCATTCTTAGAATCTCCTATTTTAATCTTATAAAGATGTTCATAAATGCGTTTTTTAAGGTGCCTCTCGGTTTTCCCTATGTAATAGGCAGGGCATGCCAAACATGTTGCAATATAAACAACCTTGGAGTTATTACAATTCCCAACCTTACTTTTCACATAGGTCCTATTAAAATCCGCCAACCTGACACCTTCACCTTCCCTAATGGCATCACACTGTCTACAACGTCCACATTTCCTTGTCTCTCCATAATTAGGTTTAGTACGTGTTCTCATCTCAAGAAGACTCTTGATATTAGGTCCAGTCTTAAAAACAAAACCAGGTTTTTTTCCAAAAACATCTTCTAAGTCTTTATCAACACAAATTAACCTCCAATGCTCACAAATAATGTTTTTAATAAACTGAACAAAAGGGGAATAAGTTAGAACACATACTCTATGCCTATTTGCTGTGTTGAACCCATCCTTACTCTTGTTAAAGCAACCAACGCCCAAAATAGGGGGATATTTGTTACCCCATTCACCCTTGACATACTGAGTAATGTCATCCAGAAGTGAAATAGGGTATCCCCTATTGAGGAACATAGATTTAATTAAATCAAGTTCACTACACATTAACTCCCTGTTGGAAGACATACGGGCTGCCCTGATACATTGTCCCTTAAAAACATTCTTAAAAACGTGTCTAGGGTGGTTGCTACTGTATTGTAAATAGTCATTAGAAAATGTCTCCTTCCTGTAAATACGAGAAACAAACCCTTCCTCTGAATGACTAATGTAAAGGTCCAAATAGGCAATTCCACAAGTATCAAAATAATGAGTAAATCTCAAAAAATCTGTGGTCTGATTGATGTAATCAATAAAAAGGGGGATCCTATTGGTTGGACCATTCCATAAAATGAATAAATCATCCAAATATCTAGTGTAAAACACTATATTGGAAAAAAATTCACTAGGAAATAAAAATTTTGTTTCCCACTCTAGCATCACGAGATTGGCAAAGATGGGGGCACACAAAGCCCCCATTGCCACCCCTCTCTTTTGCTTGTAAAATTCACCCTCGAATTGGATGAAATTGTAGTCCAAAATGAGAGACATCATGTCCACAATGAGACAAATATGGTCCCAACTAAAGTCAGAAAATGCCCTCAAACTATTACTAAAAAATTCCAGACCTATATCTCTCAGAATACAAGAGAAAAGGTCAACCACATCGATGGTCATAAAAACCAACCCCTTTCTCCACAATTCTGGGGACAAACGACCCAAAAATGACCAAGAGTCCTTAATTAGATGAGATATCTTCTCATATAGAGGTTTGGTCCACCTATCAATAAGCTATATAGGCATATCAATACCTTTAGCAGCAATGTCAGTATGTAAAAGGTATGTGGCCTATAGATTCTGCATGCTATTCTGTTTTATAGCTGTACAATTACTTGGATGCAGGGGTTTGGAAAGGGTGCATTAATACAGTCAGGAATATTTATATATTTTCACAGGTACTTCTGTGTCAGGGTCTTCCACTGCGGATATTGCTGCATCTTATTTCAGGGAACTGTCTGAGCTCAATGATGATAACTGCCACAGTTTGGCATAGTCTGCCATCATGGCGTCAGTCTTAGGCACTGGTAATGTGACAGGCATATCTCCTTCCCCTCTCTTCAGCCACTACTCATTTGCCTGTGCAACCCAGCTCTTAGTCTCAAGATGCCACAGAATGACCACAGTTAGTTGACACACCATCACAATGTGCACCCTCTTCCCTTGCTGCAGAAATGCTCTTGGTTGCTGGTATCTACCTTGAATGAGTGGAAAGAAGTTGGGGTTGGCATAGCAGTGATCAACAACAACAACAACAAGCATCCCACCCCACATCAAAGCTGAGTGTCGCTACCACACAGTATATGTGCAGGGCGATCATACAGGTACAGGTAGATGCCACTGCAGCCACAGCAGAGCTGATTGGAATGGTATGCAGTCTGCATGATAACCTCAGAGGGGGCCTAATCAATGTACATAGCATTTCTGAAATCTGCTTCAGGGGAGTCTGTAAGCTGCTGTCCACGTATGACTACACATTGTGGGCATCACCATTATAGTGGTCGATCATCTTCCATGTCTAGTGGGAAGCCCAACATGAGAAGGTGCTGACATGGTATAGCACCACCACCTCCATGTGCACAATCAGTGTTGATGCTCTGCAGATGCTATGGAGGCAGATGGGGTGATTGTGCCAGTATCAGCCACAGCACATCACATCATTCACTTTCATGGAGCACTCCATCTTCTGTGCTCACTGGTGGTCATACTAGTGACAATCCCCAGAGAGAGTACCCATGGAGTGGCCGTACATGGTCAGCACAGGTAACTCCTGTCAGTGCCATTGAGTTATCTTTCAGTCCCCACCTTAGTGCAGCATCTTCTGTGGGAGCTGTGAAAATGCACACTCAAGCACATTTGTCAACATTGCCCACCTCTGTACAGGTACACCACAACCAGTTACTACTCCCTCCCTGACCAGTCATCCTGTCTAACCCCAGTCAATAGATCAAGAGATGCCCACACTGACCCTCAGTATTAGCCAGCTCCCCCCATGCACTCACACACAATGCTCATAGCTGACAACCATCACTGTGGTCCTCCCCACCTCTGCATGTACTATGTTTTCTCAAGTTACAACTACAGGTTTGAATCCTCTCCTGGAACAAGGGATGGTGGTGGTGTAATGCTCCTGCATACATCCAAACTCAACATTTCTGTAGTCACTCAGGTCAACCCTACTACAACTGCTACTATTACTACACCTACTGATCATGAGTCATGAACAAATCTGGATTTTCACTAAACTGCCACTTAAGTCATCTCCCCTATACATTTCACTTGCTTACCTTCAACCCCATTGACACAATTGCAACATTCAAATCCCTTCTGCATACCATTCTAGCTTAATCAACTCCTTACAAATATATCCTTATTTTTTTTACTTTAACCTTAACTTTCTTGACCCCATCAAGCATGATATGTCTAAAGTTCTTGCCAGTCCGGAACTATTCCAACTAGTAACTGAACCAACCAGATCTATTTTCAAATCAAATTGCCACTCACTCTTAGACCTCATAATAACCTGTCTTCCTTCCAATATCTCCTCTATCTCCATCTACACATAATCATTCAGTGCTCACTGCAATGTAATGTTCTACATGCAAAACTTGAAAGTCAAATCCTGCCCAAAGATGGTCTCTTTCAAACTCAAGTGTCCCCACAAATATTTCAGACTGTAAGCCCAACTCTCCACATTGGACTAGTCACTTATACTTTGTTTGACTGTCTCCAATGTTGCTGCTGATCAATTCTCTCCAATTTCTCATAACTCTTTAGAACCCTCCCTTCTACACAGCCTCCAGACTATTTAAACATACCAAACAATGAATGTCTCACCAAAGAAAATAAACCCTTAATACGTGTACTAGATGAACTCTGGACAAACTATAAAAAAGATCCCTCAACCACAAATAAAGAGCAACACACCAATTTACAGAATATCACCAGGCAATCAGTCCATAAACACAAACCCAAATACCTCAAACTACACTCCTAGATTCCCCCAGGTAATTCTGGCATGGAGTAAATAACATTTCTGGGAAAGCTACACCAAAGCTACATTCCTCAAAAGGACATATTACCTGTCATGCTGGCATCGTCACACTTCCTGACTACCTAAAATAATTCTCCAACCTCACCTCCAAGCATAACATTCCTACCTCTCCTTCCCAAAGAGAGACCCCCACAAAAATCTATTATGTTAACAAGCTGAAAGCTTACACTTTACTACATCAGTGCCACACTGATTTTCACATGCCGTATGCCCAATGCTTCCTTTCTGTGCACTTCAAGGCTATATGCTGGGTATGCAGATAGCTGAGGTAGCCATACCTAACTTTAAGCTTACATTGTTTTTGTTGATCAAGCACTACATGTAGCTTTATCATTTCTTCACCTAGCATGGTACCTTACCTGTCAGTGTTAATATCTGTATATGTCCGAAGATGGTGATGTATATTCCAGTAGCCACAGCTCTAGGCATTTGGTTGTGATGTAGACACTACTCAAATGTCTGTTGATACCATCTGCATCTTAGTGCCACCCACTGACAGTGTGAGCAAATTACAATGGTCGGGTATGCACAGGTATCTCTGAAAAAAGATGTGTTTATGGAGCCTACATCACAGCACCACAATTCTCCATTACAGAAATGTTTTAGATCAGATACCAGTACTCCATTAGATACTTGTATACCTCCCATGTACCTGTCACCTTGAGTTACTGTTGAGCTAGCAAGAAGAATATGCCCACCCCCCCAAAAAAAAGAGGTAAATGTAGGTAAATGAGTAGATGGCAAAGACATGTATACAAGCATACACTGATGTCTTGGAGGAATTAATTGCTATGATTTGCATTATGAATGAATGTGCTGAGGTGTTCCATTGTGAGTTTATGTGCTTTGTGATGTCATTTGTAGCCATTACAGACTCTTCATGCTGTTTCCTTCAGAAAGCTGTCATGTAACTCTACATCTGTCAAATGTGGAAGGGCTGAAAATGAAAGCAGTAGCTTATGGGTAGTTGTGACATGTGTGTCTAAAACTGTGAGGGCAGTCAGTGCACATACATCATATCCAGGGCCAACTTCTCTGAATCTACATATATCTAGATGGTTACAACCTGCCTTGGCCCTAGTGGGACTGATCCTGACTTAGATGACATCCAGCCAGTGTAATTACTTCAAAGGAAAATGCCTTACAGTAGAAATCCCTGAGTACACACTACAAAATATTCCTTCAGACTTCCTATAAAATACCTAAACAGACACATCTTGAAAAATAGGAGGAACACCTTCTGGAACAATGTGTGGCACACAACTGGTATCACAATCTTGGACACCCTACAGACATCCTGCCTTAAAACTTAAAACAGTGAAGTGTTGTCTATCCTACACCCCTGTGTGTGCTGTGCTTTTTATTGAGTGTTTGTTACCTGTCATCATGTGGTATGTCCACTATCACATATGCAAATTATGTTGGCTGGCCTATGAAGCACTTTGCTGCTTGTTTTGCTGTGTGGTGATGTCTGCTGCAGATTTTGAACAGACCAATCACTACACAGCATAAACTACACTGTTTTTTTAGCAAAGAGCTATACTGGGTGCATCAGTTTGCTCTGTATGGATTTGTGACTTGTCTGCTGTCATAATATGTAGGTTTGCACTGCACATTGCAAACTCTCCACTGCTAACCTGTACTGGCTTCTACACCCACAGGAGTTCTGCCTATCTTCTCTGTCCCCATAGTCAGTATTATCACTATCATTACTTAATGAAGTAATTGTGATGCTAGTGGCTAGGATTACTCCAGTCATCTGGCCACAGCGTGGGCAGCCCACTTCCTGGCAATCAGAGTATCCACCATGGCAAGAACAACAAAGATCATGCTCACCTTGTCAAGTGACTTCTACAACTCCCTTCCTGAAGTGCCAAGCATCTGAAGTTGGCCTTGAACAGCCAAATATATGTCCAGCAACAGCATATGTCTGACCCTGAGTGACATTATAATAATGTTCACCCCCATCCATATGGATGCAACACTGGGGTCATCAGCCATGGCTGAAGTGGTTGTCCTGTATCAAATGCAATATGTGAAAATGTGAGTGATAACAGACACTGCATATCAGAAATCTGTAGATTGAGTTACAAGCAGAAGGCAGTATGATTCTTACACTTACCAGCTAGGTGTGTCTTTGGCAAATTTCCATGCAGGTCACACATATTCCATAGTACAAACGAAAAATTTTAATAATGCACTAAACACCATCTGGTTTACCAAAGAATGATAACCCTACCTTTTGATGTAAATATCCCTTTTGGAACCAGGTGAGGCCTTAGCTACTACATGCATACAACAATATGATTTTTCAGAAGCTGAAGCAGCACATGAAGGAACAGGTCCATCTGAGATGCAGATTGAGAAACCTCCAATGTATCCTTTTTGCACATTAGGAAGGGCCTTGTGGCCAAAATAGATACGCCAATGCATACCTTGGTATCCAAGAATACGTAAGAAAAATATACTTTCCTTTATGTACCATATATGCCCTGCACATGTTGTGGATAGATCTTAATAAATGGCTGTCCACTTGATAGCAGTCAACAGTCTGCTGATCTTGATAAGTAAGGTACTGATGTAATTTAAGACATGTCTATGGAAATCTTCCATTTCAGATGGGATTCTGCACATCCTGGGTTAAGTGGACTTGGTTCAAGTAAACCAGATCTGCTGTGATTCCAAAGACTGCATCTGTGTACTCTCACATTTTCTTGCCTGCTCCAACAGCTTGAACTAATTCATTTCTTTGCAAACTGTGTCCACCCTATTTCTGAATCCCTACCCTTGTGTTTTAGTCAGTCATTTCAGACCTTTCCTCCATGAATGCAGTGTTTGCCATGCAGCAGTGGCCCAAACAACTGTTGTCTTTGCATCTACATCACCATGTGGCCATGCACATACCATGTAAGTACACACTGAATATTATAAAAACTGTTTATAAATCCTGCCCTTAATGTGCAGAGAAATGCATATGATTTCTGTAAATGCTTCTGCTGAGACAGTGAACACATTCGTTATTCCATTACTTTTCTACTTTTAACTTTAATACAAAGATTATTTCTGTTGTCACCTTATACTGAAAAATTGGAAACAGATTACCAGAATATCTTATTTGGTTTATAATATTATTTTGTCCTTTGATGGTATATGATGTTATAACTCATTGTGCAATTATTACATAAATATTTTGCATTACATTATAACTGCTTTTGGAATTAAGTTATTTGCATTAGTTGCGAAACACTATACAAACAGCAGCTCTGTAGTCACCTGACTTGGCAGAGACGGTTTAATTTCAGGATGGGTGACAGTAACATATCTTGCCAGCAGCAGAGACACGATGAATTACAAAAGACATGCTTCCTTTGAGTTGTTTACAGACTGTCTTTATTAAGACACTTTTTTTCTTTAAGGGTAGATAGCATCAGCACATGCGTTAGCATGCATTAATATGACCTCATAAATAGCAGATACAGTGCTTCAGTGAAAGACTGAAAAACAAGCAGTGGAAAAATCCACATCATAAACATGGACCTTATTTTACAGGCTAAAGTATAGCCACACACACACACACACACACACACACACACACACACACACACACACACACACACACACACACACACACACACACACACACACACACTCCTGCAGTATTAGCTGCTATAATATAAACAGGCACTTTAGCTTGGTAATATAAGTTAATGTATTGTCTGCTTAATGTATGAAATTATGAAAGGTCAACGAGCTAAGTAAGCCTAGCTGTAATAATTCCTTGTAGTCTGAAAAAGCACAAGCCCTATCAATAATATATTTAGGTGCATGTGGGGCTCCCTTCTTAGTCCATGGGTGTTTTGTTCCTGCATAATAAATGCTTTTTTTTTTCTTTTTAGCTGTATTCTATTAATGTTTAGGATATTATGTAATTGTGCCAATGTACAAAACTTTCTAAACTGCCAGCTTTTAGAGAAATTCATGACATAAATATACATGGTACATGTTTCTGTTGTTTTGTCTCAGCACATAAATCCTGCAAAAGGTCTTGATTATAAATGGTGTTATTCTAACAAGGTAAGACGCATCTTTTTTTAATAACTTTTTTGTGTAATAGCAATACATAATAGGGCATGTGTGGGTAACATTTATACGTGGTTTATGTTATTTGTCCAACTGAGTGTAAAATTTATTTATTTTTATTTTTTATTCAGAAAAGTGTTTATCAATATGCTACTTGCTACTCTGAGTTCTGAAATAATTATAGGGTTACATTAGATCTAATAAGGGCAGTTGCAATAATCTCTAGAACTAATAAGGGCATTTGCAACAATCTATGTTCTCCGTGCACCATTTTAACTCTCAGCTTTAAGGTGTGATATAACAAATAATGCTCATGTATGGTATGCATGTGGATTGTAACATTAATAATGCAAGATTTTATTTATGTCTTGGCTATACTTACATTATCCTTAATTGCAGTACACACAGCGAAGTATGTTTTCCCTCTATATGTATATATATATGTATATATATATATATATATGTATATATATATGTATATATAGACAGAGAGATAGAAAGACAGATATATCAGTATATAATATAATATCAAACTAAACACTATGTTGAACCACATTCCATTGATAAATTACACTGACAAAATGTTGCAGTGAAAGAAAAAAAAAAACAAAGAGTTTTCACAGCAGGAAAGCTCCCTGCTCCACCCATGTGGAGTACTATGCCTATATACATATTTGTGTGTGTGTGCTTGTGTGTGTGTGTGTGTATGTGTGTGTGTGTGTGTGTGTGTGTGTGTGTGTGTGTGTGTGTGTGTGTGTGTGTGTGTGTGTGTGTGTGTGTGTCATTCCATCTCCAAGATCATGTAACAGCAGGGAAAAGGAAAAACTTCCTTAACCCTGCTGCTCACTTATCTCACTTTAACACATTGCTATAAGTGACGAAATGGGAACTGATCAAACAATTTGGGGACTTTTATTTCAAGAATATAAGCATTTGTTAAATGACAATGAACCCTTATATCTTTATCTATCTATGTATGTATGTATCTATCTATCTATCTATCTATCTATCTATCTATCTATCTATCTATCTATCTATCTATCTATCTCTCTACTTATATGCACACACACATACAGATGCACTGCCATGGGTCAGTTTCAGTATTAGTCAACTTCTGTTTTGTTGACATAGTTTGTCGACAAAACAGATGGTCTACAGTATGGATTCCCAGCTTTCAGAAATATGCCCTTTCCCCAAGGATTGTGCAGTCTCAGAGTTTGTATATTGAATTAGCAGGGGAGTGTGCAGGGTGCAGGGGGGAGTCTCACCACCCCCCTGCAAAAACAACTTTTTCGGTTGGCATGGTGTGAGGTTAATCCTCAGAACATATTCACAACTTTATTGATGTTAACATGTCAATGTTAGCATCATCGATGCTTAGTCAATTTGACTTTGATCACAAGATCCAGCTATATATATATATATATATATATATATATATATATATATATATATATATATATATATATATAGTGTGTGTGTGTGTGTGTGTCTGTGTGTGTGTGTGTGTGTGTGTGTGTGTGTGTGTGTGTGTGTGTGTGTGTGTGTGTGTGTGTGTGTGTGTGTGTGTGTGTGTGTGTGTGTGTGTGTGTGTGTGTGTGTGTGTGTGTGTGTGTGTGTGTGTGTGTATATATATATATATATATATATATATATATATATATATATATATTTATTTATTTTTAATTTATTTAATTTATTTATCCTTCATTGACTGTGTTTGTCCCACAAGCTAGTGGCCTCTTTTCCTTATACTACTAGGGGAAATTTGGTCAGGACATCAGGGAACTTCCCCTGGTTTTTTTTTTTTTTTTTTGTGACCTTTTTTTCAATCCCCTGCATCATCCTATGGCCTTCTGCGCTGTGGCCCCATCCATCACTGGCCCTACCATCTTCTCCTTAACTTTCCCTGTCTTACCTGATGCAAGCTGGGGTTGGCTGTGGAGCTTATGGGTATCCACATAGCACTTTTTGTAACCTTCAGTCAGATGAGTGTTACTTTGTTATGGCCTACCCATTTACCCCCACCCTCTATAGATTGCGTGGAAAAGTTCAAAGGGCAAGCATGTCATTGGTTGTTGCAGTGCCTTGCACCACCTCTGCAGCAGCTGAGGCATGTCCTCATCCTATTGAATTTATGTTCCCTTACATCAGCATCTCCAGCCTCCATCAGAGGTCAGTGACAGGAATGCCCACACTATCACATCCCCCTCACGATGCCTGCTTACCAATCTCTAAGACACTGGAGCAGGTTAGCTTTCTTTGTTTTTCAGTACGTGCTGTGGATCATCCACAACCACATGAACTACCACCAAGTCAAGCAGATGGGGCTTCGGTTTAACATCTCTCCCAAAAAAGACACACTCAAAAATACAGCACCCTCCTAATACTTCATGTCGTTCTCGGTAATCCAGTTAACTGAAGAGGGACTAGAACTTACCACCTGTGATGTTTGTACATTTAACCATAAAGTAAGCAAAGACAACATACATGGATTAGTGCAATAGATGGAATTCTGCCTTGTTAGTTTTAGAAATCATATGCACATCATGCATGAACACCATTATGTCATTCCTGAAACCCGAGAACTTATGTGATTTATGAAGGATAGAGGCAGCAACTACCTTAAACCTTGGGGCAGAGCTGTGTAAGATTTCTGCAGTAATGTTCACAAAAGTATATATTTTGCATGAAAAGTATAAATCTTCATTTAATCAATCATAAATGTTAAAAAAGTAATACACAACCTCAACTATATGCATAATAAAAGCATAAAGAATTCATGGATTCATAATTCATAGATTGTTACTAGGCTAATGACCTGGGGACATGGGGGGGATCTTTTTAAGCCTAGCCAAGTTTCCAGAAAGAATATTGATATCCTGTAGCCAAATGGGACATTGAAGTTCAGATATTTATAAGTTACTTCTGTCCATAAGGAACATGGGTGCTAGGCCTGGTGTAAACTTTCTTTTCTCTATCCACTAGTCTAGGTTGCACTTAAACTGGGTAATAGACAAACTCAGCTTCACATGGGTGGGAAGCCTGTTCCATAGGAGAGTCAGTATCTGGTACACATATCAGTCTCTCCAACGTGTTCTGTTTAAGTTGCAGACAAAATTCAGGTCCAAAGACCTTGTATTACTGGTACTGTTTGACTTATGAATATGTAGAAGAGTCATAAGTTAAGGGTTTGTGGATGCCTTGTAAACCAGGCATAGATCACCCCTCAACAATCTGTAGGAGACTGAGTAGAGGGGAAAGGGCTTTAAGGCACTCTGCATCAAGTTTGTTATGCCTTGCATTCTTTTTCTAAGGAACCTCTGAAGTCACTCTACTTGCTGCATATGCCTGGTCAGGTATATACCAAAAGAAGTGTTGTACTGCTTGACTGGTCTGATAATGCTAGAGTACAGTGGGATGACTTTTTTGGACCTAGATGCAATACCCTTACTTATAAGTTGTATAACATAAAATGTTTTCCTCACCACTGAGGGCATGTAGTGGTTGAAGGTAAGGCTACTGTCTATGTGCTTACCTAGATCCCTGACTACTGGGTTGACTCTTAGTGTTGTATCATCAACATGGCAATTTGCCAGGATGGTTCACTTCCTAAAGGTACAATTATGCATTTCTTAGCATTGGATTTAAGAGCATGGCTTTGGCACCATTTATTAGTCAGATATAGACCTTCTTGAAGAATGCTAGTGTCTGCAGGGAAGTTGATGATAACCCCCAGCTTACAATCATCTGCAAACTTAGTCAGCCATAAACTTTCAGAATTTTCTTCCATTTCAGAGAAATAGATGCTAAAATGGAGTGAGCCCAGCACCACACCCTGGGGGACTCCACTAGTGACTAGCATCTTGGTGGAGGTGGCCTCACCTAATTTGACCTCCTGGGTCTTATCACTGAGCCAGATGGCTATCCAACAGGTAATAAAAGGGTTTATACCTAAATTAGTGAACTTGTCTATAATGTCTGAGTGGGGCATTGTATGAAAAGTGTTGGCCAGGTCGAGGTAAGCTGTGTGCACAGTCTTACTTTCATTCAGTGCTTTGGTGACCCTTTTAAAAACTCCACCAGATTTAATAGGCATGCTCTTCCTTTAACAAAGCAAAATTCTGATGGGTCCAACATTTGTAAGTTACCTATGTCTTCATTTGTCATGTCCATGATGATTCTTTCCATGGCCTTACATGAGGCTGGTAAGACTTATGGGTCTGTAGTTATCCAGATCAGTGGTTGGCCCTCCTTTTTACAGAGGAATGACTGTAGCCATCTTCCATTCCTTGTGCACAAATCCTGACTGAAGGCCTCAGTTGAAAAGTGATTCCAGTGGACCACAGAAGTCATGTTTCATGCTATGTATTAAATATCCCGGGATGTTATCGGGCCCATCAGTGCAGTGTTTTTGGCCTTGAAAAGTGCATTGATGACCTGTTTCCTAGTAACGGCTTGGGGGATGGTGGTATATGATATTTCCTTTGGACTATTCGGGTGGGAGTGGGGGTGGGGGATTTGAGCTGAACCTGTCAGCCAAAAGGTTGGCAATGGCCTCCAGTTTGGTGTGGGTGTTGCCATTTATATTAAGTTCTATGCATTGTTGCCAATTTCCCATGAGGTTACGGACATAGCTGTAGAAAGCTTTCTGGCTGTCCTTTGCCTGAGGAGCTATTTTTTTTCTTAAATGTTAGCCTTTGAAGTATTAATTAACATTCTTAGCTGCCTGCTGAGATTATTCAGGGGGCTTTTAGTATGTATGGCTTTGTTCCTCCAACGCTTGGCCAAGATTTATTTTCTTTTGTTGTATAACTGATTGATACTGATTGATACTGATTGATACTGTGATTCCACTTGGGTGACTTGTCTTTTGAGTTTGTCTTATTCTTAATATGAGCGGGCACAGCTCACTCTATACAGCTATCAATATGGCTGTACAGAGATTTTGTAAATAGCTCAGCATGTGCTGTGGTGTTTATTGGGTTAAGGGGTGCTTGGTGCTTAGCAGAGAGAGGTTATCCTTGGAATAGTTCCTAAAGGGTTTTGGTTTCAATGGATCCCCAGATTTAATTTTTATTTCATGTAATACTGTCTTAGAGTCAGATCTGATGAGTGAACATATTACATTAGGTGTAGAACACCAAACCCCCCATGCTCGTGAGTACAAGGT